>NW_027195049.1:180000-480000 GCF_038502225.1 Cherax quadricarinatus
TCAGCATAACAAGGAGCTTTCTATATTTAGTAGTATGTCACTGATGTCAGCTATGGTCTGTATACCTTGTACATGTACCTGTAGAAATAATTATTATATTATTAAATGATTTAATACATTATTTTCGCATAATAGACCAATATTGTTAACCACATTTGTTTTTCAAAATTTCCATAATTACTGTATAGATGGTATGCATGTAACCCCCACATGGGAGAAAGAAATTTTCGATGATGGTTCGATTATTAACTGGTCTGTGGGTAGTTAATGGTCCAAGTCGGGCCAAAATGCTGTAGTATTAAGTTTCTCTCTCCTTTGGGCGGGTTACAGTGAGCCATCGACTTAGACATATTGAGAATCTTCTGTATTGTGTATATTATTATTATATTACCTGGAGTTAACCTGGGGAGGGTTTTGGGAGTCAACGTCCCCGCAGCTTTGTCTGAGACCAGGTCTCATGGTGGATCAGGGTCTGATCAACCAGGATGTTACTGCTGGCCGCACACAAGCTGACGTATGAACCACATCCCGGTTGGTCAGGTATTGACTTTAGGTGCCTGTCCAGTGCCTTCTTAAAGACTGCCAGGGGTTTAATGGTAATACCCCTTATGTATGCTGGGAGGCAGTTGAGCAGTCTTGGCCCCCAGACATTTATTGTGTTGTCTCTGTGTATAATAATTGTGTATAATATCATTATTATATCATTACGTATTGTGTATAATATTACACACAATTCAGGTCCTCGTTGTGTTTGTAAGTCGAGGACTTACTGTATTTGTGTATTAAATCACTGTATTGCAACTTTTATTCTTTATGCAGACTGACTATTTTGTGTTTGTCTGGGCAGCACGTGCATGAGACGATGAATATCAACATGGCCGAAGACGAGCGCATGTCTCCCGATCTACTGGGCAGCATAGACCCTCACCAGTCACACTCACCATCGCCCGAGGAGCCCCGAGACCTTAGCATTAAACGCAAGGTGGGTCCCCAAGTGTCGTCAGCAGGGAGCAACACGCTTGAAAATAGAAAAACTCGCGAAATAACAATAACACGATTGCAAACCAATCAGGTTATGGGTGGTGTTAGACCCCATGGTGAGTGAGTTATAATTCTCAGAAGCCAGTGTGTTAACCACTGGCTACAATAAGATTCATCCATCTACGTATATTTATACATCATAGGGAAGTTAGCATAGGCCACCACTGTGGTAAATGCTAGTTTTTACAGGTGAATCCCTCAGCAGTATGACTGAAGGTTGGCGGCCTGTGCTAACCTCCCTATGGTGTATAAATATACTGTACCTACTTGACTGAATCTTATTGTAGCCAGCTGGTCCAGTGGTTAACACACTGGCCTGTGAGTTTTATGACTCGATTGCCCTGGGTTCTAACCTCACACGTTCCATGATTTAATAAGACACATGCACAACACTTGGGTATCTGTATTGATAAAATGTTTCACCTTTTCAGCTGGCCATCTTCAGTTGAATACAGGTGAATGTAGACTGGAGACAGTGGAGGAAGTAGTCTTAAGGTGATCAGTTCCTCAGTCTTGATGAACCTATTAAATACAGTGAAAGACATGTAGTTTGACCCCTGCACTGTATGACCTCTGTGGGTTTAGTGCCTCTTTATGAGGAAAATCATTTTGACTTGCTTAGGTATGTCTGGAGACTTTTGCTTGGTCCTCTTGTCTGCCCCTTTTTGACATTACTTTTAACTTGGGCAGATGCGTCCAGTTCCGCCTCCGTTGGACCTGAGCAAGCGGAATTTGGAGCCAGAGGCCATGATTCCAGAGTTTGCAGCCATCACTACAACCAGTCCTAAATCACCACTCACACAGAAGAACTTGCCATTAAGAAAGAGGTAAGAAAAGTAACTAATACATGAACCTGCACTTAAGAGGTAAGAATAGTTACTATTTACAAAAGAATAGTTACATTCCAGTAATCTAACCTTGTATAATAATAATAATGATATGTGCAGTTTTGAACTGTAGTAACAGTGCCCATTTTGCAAGACAGTGATGGAGTGAGCGATGCTGAGTGTTTCTTCTTTTTCGGATCATCCTGCCTCTTTCTACTACCACTGTTACTTCTACAAGCATTATCACTACCACTACTACTTTTTCTCCCTCTTTCTCCTGTTCCTGTGCTCCTCGCCTATATATACTGGCTCCCTCACTCTCTTCTGTCAGTTTGACTTTGTAAATGGTCTATGTTGGATCAAAACATCGTCATAAGCTTCTCTCTCTTATGTGCGAGTTATTTGTGTATGGTTTGGTGTATCTTTTCAGAGCTCACAGCTGGTCGTTTCAGTTAGAGGCACAAGGTCTGCAGCTGCCTGCGACAACAACAACACCAGGAGTGATCCGATCAACAGCTGAAGTGCGAGAGCAGCACACAGGTATACCCTCATCCTCATCTTCCTCTTCATCCTCATCACTAAGGATCCCCGGCTTGCCCACGCCTCATACACCACATACTCCTCATCCTCATTCTGCGATTCCAGTAATTACCAGCAGATTTCCCTTTAGCGAGGGAAATTCCAATGGCTCGTCCTTTGGTGCGGGGGACATGTCTGTGGGTGCCCAGGGCCCCTTAAATTTATCTACGGCGGCCATGGGGTGTTTACCTTCCTCTCTACTGTCTCCAGCGCCATCGCATCCATCCACATCGTCCCTCAACTCCTCCAGAGAAGAATTGGAAAACGAGGGGATGATAGCGGACTGCCACGTGTCTTATTCCCACGTGCCTTCTCCACACGTACCCTCGCCGCATCACGTGTCTCCACACTTGCCGTCCCCCCATCTTCAAGGCGTCCCCATGGGGCCACAAGGCCTTGGCGGACACGGACACACAGACAGACTGGGCACGGGGTCATCCCCGTGTCCATCCTCAATCTCCCCTCAACCAACATCAGGTCATCAGTGGCCCACAAACGTATGGTCTGTGTTCATGTCGGGCGTGCGTGTCCACTTTGTTCTGGGTGGAGGTGGCCAGGTAACGGGGGCGAGGTTGAGCGAGGAGCTTGGCCAGCTGGAACGCACTCACCAACAGAGGTACGCACCCCACGGCTTGCACCTCATGCGTATTCTTCGTGAGGGTTCGTCGTCACACATGTCCGCTCCCAGCTACTGCCAGCTCTACTTTCGACCAGTCATGGTACAGCAGGAAGACATCATGGTAGTCACACCGCCAGATCATCCATTCTATGTACATGGCAAAGGTCAGTCCTGAGTGGTGTATGTGTTGTTGTAAAGATTAAGTCTTAGCTCCTACCTCTGCATCTCTACCTAAGGTGTGTTTGTGTGTGTGTGAGAGAGAGAGAGACACCTATCAGTCCAGGTGCTTAAATAGTTAGATATTCTCTCCAAGATACGATACTACGTACCCCAGACAATACTACCTACACTGTGCCACTCTAAAAATATTTGTGCCTGGGGATCTACCATGACCAGTCACATTAAACCATTAATAACCCAACAAAATCTGCAGGACAGATGATCATCCATTCCTGTGCCAGTAAACTCTTTCCCCAGTCTTCAATAGTTTAACCTTAATATACAGAATATACATTCATATTACTGTGGCTGTTATATATACAGTGTGAGCAGAGTAATATTTAGTGAAGGGATTTAAGGAAACCGGTTAGTTGGACTTGAGTCCTGGAAATGGTAAGTACAATGCCTGCACTTTAAAGGAGGGGTTTGGGATATTGACAGTTTGGAGGGACTTCTGAACTGTTGTATCTGAGTGCCTCAGTAAAGACAGTGATTATGTATGAGTGAGGTGAAGTTGTTGAATGATGAAAGTATTTTCTTTTTGGGGATTTTTTTTCTTTTTAGGTCACCCTGCCTTGGTGGGAGACGGCTGACGTGTTAAAAAAAAAAAAAATTATGTATGTATATGTAGTAGGTTGGTAGACAGCAACCGCCCAGGGAGGTACTACCGTCCTGCCAAGTGAGTGTAAAATGAAAGACTGCAATTGTTTTACATCATGGTAGTATTGCTGGTGTCTTTTGTCTGTTTCATAAACATTCAATATTTTAGGTACGTTATGCTACTACTTCTTACACTTAGGTCACACTACACATACATTTACAAGCATATATATACACACCCCTCTGGGTTTTCTGCTATTTTCTTTCTAGTTCTTGTTCTTGTTTATTTCCTCTTACCTCCATGGGGAAGTGGAACAGAATTCTTCCTCCGTAAGCCATGCGTGTTGTAAGAGGCGACTAAAATGCCGGGAGCAAGGGGATAGTAACTCCTTCTCCTGTATAAATTACTAAATTTGAAAAGAGGAACTTGCGTTTTTCTTTTTGGGCCACCCCGCCTTGGTGGGATACGGCCAGTTTGTTGAAAGAAAGAAGTATGTATATATAACAAACTCCAACATAAACCCTTCCCTCAGACTTCTTGAGAGCCACAACAGAACACACAGGCACAACACCAGACACAAAACTCACTCTGACTTACCCTGTGTCCGCCTCACTATGTGCATAAAACTCGCTGTACATAATAGGTCCTAAGATCTGGAATTTATTGTCTGCTAACAAATTTAGAGCTAATGTTAAAAAGCACCTCATTGCACTTACTTAACTAAACCAACATTGTTGAGAGACCAAACAAAACCAGCTCATCCAACTCTCACTGTTCTTCCAGTTCTTTCCCTAACAACCATAGAAAATGAATCACTCATCTTGTTCCATTATATCTATTGTAACTGCCTGTATGTTTACCATCTCTTTCATTCGTCCCATAAACAGAAGACTTAAGTCAGTTTGACACTGCTTAAGAAGTCCCACTTAACTGAAGATCACTAAATCAGTTTGAAACATTAATGCATACTTAAAATTGTACTGTTATTCACTTAGCTGCCTCTTGTTTTGTAAATTTAAAACCACCTACTTAATAATCCATGTTTAGTTCTTAAGTACTTAGTAAACATTAGTACGAGTCTGCCTGAAATGCACCATATGTTAGTGTCTTTCTTCTGTGCTTAATATTTTATTACGTGTAAAGTACATTATCTGTATACTGCAGAAAAGAAATGATCACAGCTGTTTCCTATGAAGTTAGGTTGACCCAAAAAAGAAAGCACATTCTTCATTGTTCATTCAGTAGTTGTCCTGCCAGAAGTACGAAGATATGTATAAATGACCTTCTGAACCATAAGATTCCTATCCAGCCTTCAGAGTGCAAGCACTGTACTTCCCACCTCCAGAACTGTAATATCCTCACCCATCCTTCAGAGTACAGGCACTGTACTTCCCACCTCCAGAACTGTAATATCCTCACCCATCCTTCAGAGTACAGGCACTGTACTTCCCACCTCCAGAACTGTAATATCCTCACCCATCCTTCAGAGTACAGGCACTGTACTTCCCACCTCCAGAACTGTAATATCCTCACCCATCCTTCAGAGTACAGGCACTGTACTTCCCACCTCCAGAACTGTAACATCAACACTCATCCTTCAGAGTACAGGCACTGTACTTCCCACCTCCAGAACTGTAACATCCTCACCCATCCTTCAGAGTATAGGCACTGTACTTCCCACCTCCAGAACTGTAACATCCTCACCCATCCTTCAGAGTACAGGCACTGTACTTCCCACCTCCAGAACTCAAATCCAGCAGACCAATTTCCTAAAAAAAACCTTTCATGATTTATCTTAGAGCAAATCTTAAAAACTATTGTTTTACATCTACTTGTGTATATTTAAGGTTGGTGCAGCGTGTTCCCTGAAAGAGCCACTGAGCGGTATAGCCTTCCGTGCCAGCAACTCCAGGAGGGGGACGTGTGTCTTCCGCCCTACCATCCAGAAACCACGCAGACGCCCATTCCTGTCGTCACACCGGATCTTGCTGACGCCATGAAGAGGTTCGAGTACTCACCTGTTTGTGGTTGCAGGGATTGAGTCACAGCTCCTGGCCCTGCCCTGTGTGTGTGCACTTATGTATGGATGGTTGCAAGGGTTGAGTCTGTGCTCTTGGCTCTGGATCTCAACTTGATGTCAGGTCTTGTACTTGTATGGCAGCTTCTCATTGCTCACTGTCAGGTCTTGTACCTGTATGGCAGCTTCTCATTGCTCAACGTTCACATTTAATATTTAAGAATGAATGAACATTTTTTAAAGCTGAATTTTTCAATTGTATTTCAAGTCCTTTTTATGAATTGTATTTTAAAATGGTTTTTTGAATAGTATTTTTTTTTAATGTGTATTCTACCCCATTTCAGATTTGACTTCAACGATGACCCAGCAGAGGGGGGTCCAGGAGCCTACTCTGCACCCCCCAGTGCAACTTTTCCACCGCACACGCAACGCACAATCTTCCTCTCTCCACCCGCGTCGCCCTCGAAGAAGAGTCGAGACGGACGTGGTGGAGGTGGAGGGGCCATAGGCATCGAGGGCGGGGGGAACCGTGCCCGGCGACCGATGAACGGATTCATGCTTTTCGCCAAGCACCACAGACTCAAACTTATCCAGCAGTACCCTGGCAAAGATAACAGGTAATGTACTCACCTGTATGTACTCATATGTACAGGTGTTCCTCAACTTACGATGGTTCGACTTGTGGTGGTTTGACCTGTGATGGTCCAACTTACGATGGTTTCGACTTCTGATGGCCCGACTTAGGATGATTCAACTGTCGATGGTTCGACTTTCCATATTTCAACTTTACGCTGGTGTGGCAGCAATTATTTATATTCATTTACGTATTTACTTTTCAATACTGGTATTTAGTTACAGTATAATTATTTGTTTATTTACTTATTCAGATATATATTTAGCACATATTCATATTCGACATGATATTTTCGATTTACGATATTCTGAACTTCTAATTATCATACACAAAAAACCCGCACATAAAAGACAGAAGCTTACGACGACGTTTCGGTCCGACTTGGACCATTGACAAAGTCACACTTTTATGTGCGGGTTTTTTGTGTATCGTTCCAGTCACGGTATTGTGCCTTTTTGTTATTTATTTCTAATTATCATATATGATAAGTGGAAAGTGGGTGCGGGAGGGAAGAGGAGCGATTGGTGGAATGATGATGTAAAGAGAGTGGTAAGGGAGAAAAAGTTAGCATATGAGAAGTTTTTACAAAGTAGAAGTGATGCAAGGAGGGAAGAGTATATGGAGAAAAAGAGAGAGGTTAAGAGAGTGGTGAAGCAATGTAAAAAGAGAGCAAATGAGAGAGTGGGTGAGATGTTATCAACAAATTTTGTTGAAAATAAGAAAAAGTTTTGGAGTGAGATTAACAAGTTAAGAAAGCCTAGAGAACAAATGGATTTGTCAGTTAAAAATAGGAGAGGAGAGTTATTAAATGGAGAGTTAGAGGTATTGGGAAGATGGAGGGAATATTTTGAGGAATTGTTAAATGTTGATGAAGATAGGGAAGCTGTGATTTCGTGTATAGGACAAGGAGGAATAACATCTTGTAGGAGTGAGGAAGAGCCAGTTGTGAGTGTGGGGGAAGTTCGTGAGGCAGTAGGTAAAATGAAAGGGGGTAAGGCAGCCAGGATTGATGGGATAAAGATAGAAATGTTAAAAGCAGGTGGGGATATAGTTTTGGAGTGGTTGGTGCAATTAGGGATTGGCAGAGAGCATGCATAGTTCCTTTGTATAAAGGCAAAGGGGATAAAAGAGAGTGCAAAAATTATAGGGGGATAAGTCTGCTGAGTATACCTGGTAAAGTGTATGGTAGAGTTATTATTGAAAGAATTAAGAGTAAGATGGAGAATAGGATAGCAGATGAACAAGGAGGCTTTAGGAAAGGTAGGGGGTGTGTGGACCAGGTGTTTACAGTGAAACATATAAGTGAACAGTATTTAGATAAGGCTAAAGAGGTCTTTGTGGCATTTATGGATTTGGAAAAGGCGTATGACAAGGTGGATAGGGGGGCAATGTGGCAGATGTTGCAAGTCTATGGTGTAGGAGGTAGGTTACTGAAAGCAGTGAAGAGTTTTTATGAGGATAGTGAGGCTCAAGTTAGAGTATGTAGGAAAGAGGGAAATTTTTTCCCAGTAAAAGTAGGCCTTAGACAAGGATGTGTGATGTCACCGTGGTTGTTTAATATATTTATAGATGGGGTTGTAAGAGAAGTAAATGCGAGGGTCTTGGCAAGAGGCGTGGAGTTAAAAGATAAAGAATCACACACAGGGTGGGAGTTGTCACAGCTGCTCTTTGCTGATGACACTGTGCTCTTGGGAGATTCTGAAGAGAAGTTGCAGAGATTGGTGGATGAATTTGGTAGGGTGTGCAAAAGAAGAAAATTAAAGGTGAATACAGGAAAGAGTAAGGTTATGAGGATAACAAAAAGATTAGGTGATGAAAGATTGGATATCAGATTGGAGGGAGAGAGTATGGAGGAGGTGAAGCACGCTCAATGTTTCTATCCTCACAAAAACACTTGGAATTTCACTATTTTTTCACAGTGGTTATTATGAATACTGTGATATCACTTTTTTACCGTGACCTTAGCGCATATGTTACTATATATGATAATGGGAGATGGGAGATGGGAAGTACAGTGCCTGCACTCTGAAGGAGGGGTGTTAATGTTGCAGTTTAAAAACTGTAGTGTAAAGCACCCTTCTGGCAAGACAGTGATGGAGTGAATGATGGTGAAAGTTTTTCTTTTTCGGGCCACCCTGCCTTGGTGGGAATCGGCCAGTGTGATAATAAAAAAAAAAAAAAAAAATATAATTTAACTATATATAATTTGTGTTCCCATTATCATATATAATTTTTGCTTACATTATCATATATAATCTGTATTTCAAGTAATATATATAATTTTTATTTACATTATCATGAATACAGCCTCTCCTAACTTAACGACGGAGTTCCGTTCCTAAGACCACGTCAGTAAACGAATTCTTGGCAGCGAGTCTGTGTCAGCCATCTTTGGTATTGTTTTAATGTTGCCTTTGCACCATTTATAACATTTCTGGTACATTTTTAAATGTTCATACAGTAGTGTACTGTATATTGTAATAAACAGAATAGAAGAAATCAGCTCTAATATACATTACCTAGTTATGCATACTGGTCAGAGAGCCCATCGTATGTCTGATTCGTCGGTAAACGAGTACGTCGCTAAGTGAGGAGAGGCTGTAATCTGTATTTCTAGTAATATATATAATTTTTGCTTCCCTTATCATATATAATCTGTATTTCCAGTGTGTATATATATAATTTTTGTTTACATTATCGTATATAATCTACATTTCCAGTAATACATATAATTTTTGTTTACATTATCATATATAATCTGTATTTTTAGTAATGTGTAATTTTTGCTTACATTATCATGTATAATCTTCACTTCTAGTAACATGTATAATTTTTTCAGGGCCATTTCCGTTCTGTTGGGCGCCATGTGGAAATCACTACCAGAAGAAGACCGAGAAACTTTCAATGCCGAGGCACGGGCCCAGGCCGAGGAGAGAAAGCGTATCGATCCCGACTGCTGGAAGAGAAAGCGTTCTCACTCGACCAGCTAAAAACTATTTTGCACTAGGCCTAGTTTAGAAAAAAAGAGTAGAAATGTCACTTTTGCCCTTAGCACGACTCGTTGCCTCTAGGAAGATTGATATATTGTCAAAGATGTTTGCCAAATTTTGATTTTGTTAGTACTGTGGCAGGCTTTGGTATGTGGGTGTCCCTCATTTTATGCGGATTGGCTTTTTTTTGTGAATTAGCGATTACACGGCATTTGATTACTGTTGGCAGTTCCCCACGTCTGATGTGCAATCACCATTTCCAATCATTGTGATTTGCAAAAGTATTGAAGGTGTTTTTTGTGTGGAATTAAACACTGACTACCTGACCGAGCCTGATACATCTGCCATAGGTTGGGAATACACCTGCATAAAGCCAGGGACACCTGTTGAATTAAATATGGCATGCAACTACCCATGGCTTAATTATCTGTTCAACGTTGCATTTTCCAAACTTCATCTTGCATAGAAAGATGGAAGATTTACTGTTCCTCAAAATTTCTTTCATGTTGGAGAACTGTGCTAGTGTTTTAATATTTAGAAATTGAAAGAAACATTCTTTGGGCAATTCTAGAATTTTTTTTATGTGACACACTAAACCCGTACTGGGTCGTGATGGAGGCACGGCCCTCCATTCGCCAATCACGAGACAGACACGCTACCTACCTGCATTCACAGATTGCCGTGGGCAGTCCTAGAAAAGGTGGATCTGGCATCCAGTCAGGACGCTCCTGGCTTGCAAATGGTGTGGACTCGGCCAGCTTGCACATTTTCTTATAGCGATGTGCAATAGTATTTTTGAGTTACAAACCTTCAGACATGCTAGTTTTTACTGTGGGTGAAGTATGGTGTAGCGGACAAGTGGGAGCGGGAAACGCACAGCAAGAGCATACCTTTATTTAATGTGTTTCACCTACACAAGGCTTTATTACGATAAGAGGATGTGCTAGACACAAGTGCAACATCCGGGTATCTTGTAGACGTCTCGCCATCCAGTGGCTTTATCAATACAATATATGGCTCAATGTCTACAAGATACCCAGGTGTTACACATGTCTAATTCTTGTTGGTATTGAATACCACTGATACATAAGTATGGTAATGCCTCATTCAGATGAAATGCCATACTGATAAAACCCTCCTCTTGCTGTATGCATCTCTCTGCCACTGCTGTAGTTTTTATTGTATTTAAAAGTGATGCTGCAACTGGAATATCAAGGAACAAGTATTATCATCATATTTATATTTAGTTGGTAAGGTTTAAGGATTTTTGTAAGTATTCTCCTTATACAGTAGTAAATGATCTCTGTATTACCACTTTCAGGGGTTATTACAGTCTACACTTATTGTATTTATTTTGTACTTCACCTACTGTATTCTACTTTTAGCTGTGTCAAGTATTGACCATTTTAAATGCAGTATTTTATAAGTTTATACAAGATTTTATTTTATTTTTATTTTTTTTTTTTTGGGGGGGGGGATTTTTCTTTTTTTGAGTTTTGTTACTTGAAACGTGATTTGCTCAGCTGATGATCATTTTAAAACTTGGTAACGAGGCAATATATCTCATCGCAGTATTAGTTTTGTGGTAATAAAAAATGTTAGGTTCAGAATAACAGATTGTCTTAAACTTAAGTTCAGAATAACCAGCTGTTTTAAACTTAGGTTCCTTCCCAAGCAACTTAGACCTTGACCCTAGCATTGCCCTCTCCGTCGACCGTGGTATTCGACTGTGCTTTCTTGTAGTCCCAGTATATGCTCAGTTGAAATTGTAGCTCACGACATTACGCTTTCCTTGCCACCCTCAGTAGTTTTCCATTCCTTCCCTGATGTTAGTTTTGCATCTTTGAATATTATGAATGACATCTCTCAGGCACATTAAGAATCAATTATACTAGGGTGCAGGGGGTTCCCTGACTTGGACGCCTGAGTTATGATGATCTACATTCACAAAAGAGTCCAAAAAGTGCATGCAGGAGTGCCACGCATATGCAGCACTTTCTTTTTGGTGTTCCACATTTTGTATATATTTGGTAGAATTACCAACTATGTAAAGTAAGAGGACACAGGTGCAACTAATGTGACATTTTATTGTGGCAACGTTTCGCTCTCCAGGAGCAATGTCAAGCCGTTACAAACAATACATGGACACAAGAGGGTATATATAGGTGTAGAGTGAGGTGCAATACTAGTGGTAGTAGTAGTAGTAGTGATAGAAGTTGTAGTAGTAGTAATACAATATGGTAGAACAAGTAATAGGTTTGATATCCTTTTACTCGTGTGCAAGTTAATTGTTCTACCATATTGTATTACTACTGCTGCTGCTACTTCTACTACTACTACTATTACTACCACTAGTATTGCACCTCACTCTAAGCCTATATATACCCTCTTGTGTCCATGTATTGTTTGTAACGGCTTGACAAAGCTCCTGGAGAGCGAAACATTGCCACAATAAAATGTCACATTAGTTGCACTTGTGTCCTTTTACTGTTCCACATTTTCATTGGCTTCAAATTGAGCCATTGTTCATTATGTCACTGGTGGGTGGAACAATGGCCGAGATGGAAATCAACCAAAACATGGAACATTGAAAATATGTGCTATATATATGGGACTCTCCTGTAATTGGAGAATCACAAATGCTGACCTGCCATCGCAAACATGCGTCATAATTATCCACAGCAGTACTATGTTATCTGGGATAATGGGTTCGTGGTTGCAAGAGATTTTTGTAAGTTGAAATACTAGGAAGGCAACTTGTTCATAAGTCTGGAGACCCCTCTATATGCCTTATTTGTATGTGATACTAGGAAAGTCCAGATCTTTAAGACAGTTTCCCATCAAATACTGATTGATGCTGCAGTCACTTCTCTTATAAAGCTTCTCTATAAGTGATTTTCTTGCAAATACAATTAAAAAAGATCGTTCAAAAGGCCTTTCAACAAACTTTTCATGTGTATTTTTCAGTCACATTTATAAAATGTTCATCGTGTATACCCAGAGGGGATTTTGGGGGTCAGCACCTCGGTACAGAGGTTTATAAGAGAGTTTACTGTGTATCAAACTTCAGTGATTGATGCTATATAAAAATTTTAATATTTGCACTCTATAAGTGTTAACTTTTTCATATACTCATTGGCTGTTATACATTAATGAAGGAAAGACAGGTGGTTGAACATGTTGGTTCAACAAACACTCGGACATGTTACAAAATGCTTCAGGTCTGGGACCTGGCTTGGGGTTCCAGGTTAATAGTAGTCAAGGTTGTCCCACAGCTAAAATATTTTCTGATATGTCTTAGTGTTTGTTTGTGTGTCTTGTAAAACCACCAGTGGGCATCAATTAGCAAAGGTTTATGCCCAGCTCTTACTGTGTCAATGTTTTGCTCTGTAGAGCTGTGTCGAGTCACTTGTTTTGATTGAGCTCTGCACAGAGCAAGACATTGCTGCAGTTGAAGTTTGCTCTGCACTCATATTTTCGCTACCATAGAGACCATGCGTTTCTATCTGTAATCCTTTGCTTGAAAAGTCGAGTGAAATCATCCAGGTTTTGGTTTAAATTGCTCTAAAATCTTAAAGATCTATGAGTTCAGAAGTGAAGATTATGTCTTCACTATGTGATAACTGGTAAGGCTTGTCCTCATAATATACAGGAGTTCCCCCTGCATATAAACCATCCTTTTTTTTTTTTCTTCAGAGTTTTACATTTTCATTGCATTCAAATTGAGCCATTGTTCACTATGTTCCATCTGCTGGCAGTAGTCACCGGTGGATGGAACAACGGCTCAACTGAAAGCCAATGGAAATGTGGAACAACAGAAATAGTTTCTGTATATACAGGGGAAACTCCTGTAGTTTGCCCTCACTCTCCAAATTATTTGTGTAATTTGGTTTGTTGTTGAATGGCTTCTGATTTATTCTTAAAAAGTACTCCCCAACAAAAGCCAGTTTTGTAAGAAACAAAATGTTTGTACAGACCTCAGTTCTCTGTGTACATACGTTATCCACAGTGGCAATTTCCTACTAAGGTGACCCAAAGAAGGCAGCATTTGCCATCGTTCAGGCAGTAACTGCTTTGCTGGAAGTTTGCAGACCTCAGTGCAATTCAGTGTTCCTTAACCCATGTGGAAACACAGCTTAGCCCTTTCAGGGTCAAGAGGCCCTCTCCTAAACTTGTTCTCAGAGTCAAAAAGTTTTCTGAAAAATTATTTTTTCTTATGAAATGATAGAGAATCTTTTCCCGATCATAATAACACCAAAAGTATGAAATTGGCGGTCTCGCCAATTTTTACGCATCGGCAATTCCACCAATTCCTGTGTATTAGTCGACAAAAATCATATTTATTTCGCTAGAACTCCATTTTTTTCTATCGAATGAGTACAAGAAACCACCCATTTACCAATTTCAACTGTCCAATAAAGTGGTTAGAAATTGGCAATTTTGCCAATTTCACACAAATTTCAGAAGATGCCAATTTCCAAATAGGGTCCAGAATAAACAAGAAAGACATTTCTGGCACCAAAATAACAAGTTCTCTGTTCATTAGTCATGTCCCCACACCCCTCTTATATTTCTTTTACTTTCCACTTTGAATTTTTATTCTTAAAAAAATAGAAGATTTACTGTTATGCAGACTACTACATTAGTGTAGAAATGGTATAAATAATATCAGCGCACTTGTGAAAGAATATTAGACTCACCAGTTGACGTGTATTGGACGCTTGGCATGATTTGTTTACTTTTGAACTTTGGTAAAAATCGAACATTTCTGCTACTTTGAGCTCAATTTCAAGGTACTTTTCATTGTAAAACCAGTCAAATTCATCTCAATTTCTGTAATATGTCTTCCATTCTATAAAATGAGACCAGGAAAACTAGAATACATCCATAAATACCATACAAAAATATACTGAAAAGTCGCTGTTTTAATCCAAAAACACGGTCGGAGTTTTTTTTTCTCATTATGCACTGTGTGCTGCAGGATTTTTTATGCTGTGCACACTGACCACATAGACCCATTCTTTCATATGTAGGCCTACCAGCTTTCTCTCACTAGATTTGAGGGCACTAGAATTTAGGCATACTAGTATGTCAATAACCCTGGTGCGTAAGCCGTACTAGTACATACGTCGAAAACTCTGAAAGGGTTAGGAACACCAAGGAAACAAAAAATGGAAAATATATATTGAAACTGTTACGTATGACCAGGTATAATTTTACAAATATATTATAAATTTTGTTCATTTGACCTTCATGGCTTTAGCGCTTGGTTTTGATTATAATAATAACCATGGGAGTGGACGTGTCAGCGGATGGGTCTATGAAAGATGAGGTGAATCATAGAATTGATGAGGGAAAAAGAGTGAGTGGTGCACTTAGGAGTCTGTGGAGACAAAGAACTTTGTCCTTGGAGGCAAAGAGGGGAATGTATGAGAGTATAGTTTTACCAACGCTCTTATATGGGTGTGAAGCGTGGGTGATGAATGTTGCAGCGAGGAGAAGGCTGGAGGCAGTGGAGATGTCATGTCTGAGGGCAATGTGTGGTGTGAATATAATGCAGAGAATTCGTAGTTTGGAAGTTAGGAGGAGGTGCGGGATTACCAAAACTGTTGTCCAGAGGGCTGAGGAAGGGTTGTTGAGGTGGTTCGGACATGTAGAGAGAATGGAGCGAAACAGAATGACTTCAAGAGTGTATCAGTCTGTAGTGGAAGGAAGGCGGGGTAGGGGTCGGCCTAGGAAGGGTTGGAGGGAGGGGGTAAAGGAGGTTTTGTGTGCGAGGGGCTTGGACTTCCAGCAGGCATGCGTGAGCGTGTTTGATAGGAGTGAATGGAGACAAATGGTTTTTAATACTTGACGTGCTGTTGGAGTGTGAGCAAAGTAACATTTATGAAGGGATTCAGGGAAACCGGCAGGCCGGACTTGAGTCCTGGAGATGGGAAGTACAGTGCCTGCACTCTGAAGGAGGGGTGTTAATGTTGCAGTTTAAAAACTGTAGTGTAAAGCACCCTTCTGGCAAGACAGTGATGGAGTGAATGATGGTGAAAGTTTTTCTTTTTCGGGCCACCCTGCCTTGGTGGGAATCGGCCGGTGTGATAATAAAAAAAAAAAAAAAAATAACCATCTCCAGTGCAACACTTAGCTGCTGTTTTCAACTTCATCAGTATTAAACCCGTATAATCGGTTCATCATCAACCCTCACGTGGTGTTCATACAGCTTTGATCATTGTGTATATTCTTGAATATTATGTATATTTGGCTAAATTTCCCGCCTCCACTTTTTAATTTATAATTATTAACACGCCGGCTGTCTCCCACCGAGGCACGGTGACCCGAAAAAGAAGAAACCGATCCCAGTGCACTTTATAAAGCAGTTCTGATAGTCAAATGGGCAGATTCTTGTGCTCAGTATAACAGAAGTAGTGAAAAATTTAGCTGAATTGAGAAATGGAATTGGCTTAAAATAAGACTCAGAGTGGGCAGAATCGCCCAAGCTACAAACTTCATACTTGTGTAATTCCGTAAGTTTTCCATCAAATTTCTTATTTTTTGGTGCCATTACTTAACCCTTAAACGGTCCAAACGTATATATACGTTCACGTGCGTAGCGCCCCAAACGTATATACTGTATACGTTTTCTTTGTCATTCATTCAACACTGCCACGATAAGCCTGAGTCACCTAGACATGAGAGAATGGGTGTGCGCACTCACTGTGCACCATATTAAAATAATTGGGGATGCCTGGGTATCATATTCTCTTTTCGTATTAAAAAAAAAAAAAAATCTCAAAATTTGGGGCGCTACACGAGTGAACGTATATACAGTGGACCCCTGGTTAACGATATTTTTTCACTCCAGAAGTATGTTTAGGTGCCAGTACTGACCGAATTTGTTCCCATAAGAAATATTGTGAAGTAGATTAGTCCATTTCAGACCCCCAAACATACACGTACAAACGCACTTACTTAAATACACTTACATAATTGGTCGCATTCGGAGGTAATCGTTATGCGGGGGTCCACTGTATTCGTTTGGACCGTTTAGGGGTTAAAAGATTTTTTTACAATTTCTGCAGAGGAAATTGTTTTTGTTTTAAAAATCCCGACACTGAGCACTTTAATTCCACGACTCCGGCAAGAGAAAGGGTTAATAAGCCCAGAGCCTTTAATTCTCCAAACACCCAGAAAATTATATATTCAAATTGTCTGAGTGCATCGTTTGTCTCTACATGTAATGTAAATTTTTACATGTGTTTTAAATCCATAGTAGCATTTATTATTTGCCATTTATGTGAAAACAATTAAAAACAGTAATGTTTGCATTACATAAAATTAGGATTGATTTGAATTTTTGATAATTATGGATTTTTCTTTATTCTGTGAAAAACTTCACAGAAGTGTAAGAGGTGGACTAAACAGTCAAAATGCTGTATTGAGAAGAAAAGTTGTAATGATGTTTTGGTCCATGTTGGGCCATTAATCAGTCCCACTGGTTAATGGTTCATGTTGGACCATTAATCAGTCCCACTGGTTAATGGTCCATGTTGGACCATTAATCAGTCCCACTGGTTAATGGTTCATGTTGGACCATTAATCAGTCCCACTGGTTAATGGTTCATGTTGGACCATTAACCAGTCTTACTGGAACTTAATTATGGCTTATTAATGATCCTAGTTTGACCAAAAAGCCTTTGTAAGTTTTGGTGTTGTAAGTGCTGGTTATTTGTGCAATGGGAGCTAGTCAACTGACTTGACTCACATTATTATGGCTTAATACTTTAAATATATAACAGAAAAGTTGGGCAGTAAAGAAAAATAGTCACGACATTGGATCTGTGGTTATTAACCGCCACAACAACGTGAATAATTTTTTCGGCATTAAGAGTTAAGACTCGCAAAATTGTAATAATACGATTGTAAACAAGCCATGGAATGAGTGGGGTTTAATTCCTTGGGTTCGAACTCCACCCATTCATGGTTGAGGTTTAATGACAGTAGAAATCTGTCAAAAATCAAATGGAGATCTAGAGATGAGAATTTAGTGACGAGCATCTCTCGTTTAGATGTTTGCATGTGTAGTAACTGTCAAATGTACAGTTTTTAAATAAGTTTGTGGCCGGGTCACTGAATGAGGTAAACTTTGCATGTTAGAAAAATAGAAGTCACAGTACTGTGACTGGAACAGTTCATGACTGAGAACAAAAATCTCATTACCATAACTGGAACAATTTACAACTAAGTCATAATACCATAACTGGAACAATTCATGACTAAGAAAGTCGTAATACCATGACTGGAACAATTCACAAGTCATAATAACATGGCTGGAACAATTAGATAATCAGTGACCTGTACAAACATTTTGTTACAAAACTATGGTTTAGTACCCAGCAAGTACAGGTGCTCCTTGACTACAATGGGGTTGTGTTTTAATGAACTCATTGCGAGTTAAAATTATCGTAAGTTGAAAATATTGCAAGTTGAAAATGTTGTAAGTCAAACTGCGCCATCATAAAGTTGAAATGCAAGTCAAACCACACCATTGTAAGGTGAAAATATTGTAAGTTGAACCACATCATCGCAGAGTGGAAACATTGCAAGTTGAACCATGTTCAGTGAGGAGTACCTGTACTGTAGGCTCGGTGTGGAGAAGCGGGGAGTACCATAGGCCTATAATTGACTTCATGTGGCAATTCCTTACCTGCTGCCTTGTGCTCGTGTGGCATACGTCTTTCACAAACATGAGAAACGTGTTTTGGAACAAAATAGTTTTTGTTCGTAGCCTGAAAATAGATTGAAAATGTGTTGAAATGTCATGAACAAATGAAAAGAATACAGTGGAGCAATGGGTATTTGAACCCGTGGTCTGGCAGTCCTGGGTTTACCATCCCTGTCTCTTGACCAGGGGTTAAGCACATCAAACTGGCAGTCGTGGGTTTACCACCTTGCTTCTAGCCCGGGAGATAAGCACAACCCACACGACAACCAGACTGGGGATTTGAACCCCACTCCACTGAAATACAGTAAACCCTCCATATAGCTGACAAAATCCACTGGTTAAATCTTACTTTTAATTCACAGACAGTCGGCTCTTATATAACTCCTCAATATACGTAATGTGATTTTTTTGTAAATATGATTTAAAAACTGCATCAAAAATTTAATATCACGGACTGTGAAGGCCTTTCATGCAGTTTAATTTTGGATGTACTTCTTCAGTCGCATTTCCAAAAAAAAATGCATTATATAGAGGAGCGTTTTAAATAGTGTTGACTGTATTTTGTGTTTATTAGTTGTAAATTTCCATGAAGTATTATATATACAGTAAAATACTTTAGCGATTTTTTTCTATAATTTTTTTAAGCGCTTTTAATGAACACAGAGAAAATCCTAGTGATTTTTTCTGTGATTATTTTTAAATGTGTTTTAATGGACACTTGAAAAATCCTAGCAATTTTTTTTGTGAGTTTTTTAAATGTATTTTAATGGACACTTAGAAAATCCTAGTGATCTTTTTGTGATTTTTTAAACATCAATTAATAGACACTGGGTAAGTCCTTCCCTAATAGTGCGTTATATTGAGGGTTCACTATGGATGCCTATTTTTTTTACTCTTCTCCCCGTCCTTACTTTCCCCTCTTTCCTGCAACTATGTTAAGTGTAAATTACTATTGTTATAGACAAGGTCTCTTGCTAAAATTTATTGATGTTACATATTGTAGCGAATATATAGAGAGAATTGTATGTTTTTTATTGGAAGCAAATTTTAAGTGATAGGTTAAGATGTATAAAGTTGCTCAGAAAGTAGGACTAAGTTGTCTTATAAGACTTTTCTATTCGTTATATTTTTTTGCAAATGCTGTTGAAAGAGTTCATTCAGAATTGAATAGTGTGTACTGTAAAGGTGTTTAAAGGCATTATTTACTTCTGAATTACTTATTGCAATTGCACTTATCAGTAATAATAATCTTTATTTCTACATGTATGTGATACAAATTATACAGAGCATAGCTAACAGCATTGATATACTGTAAAGTCCCTGGTTATGCAGAGCATTTCCCACAACTTAGGTTAGTCTTATCCCCCAGGATGCCACCCACACTGGTCACCTAACGCCCAGGTTACCTACTTGCTTCTAGGTGAACAGTGACAGCAGGTGTTAGTAGACTAACAACCAGGTTACCTGCTTACTGCTAGTGAACAGTAACAGCAGGTGTTAGTAGACTAACACCCAGGTACCTACTTACTGCTAGGTGAACAGTAACAGCAGGTGTTAGTAGACTAGCACCCAGGTACCTACTTACTGCTAGGTGAACAATAACAGCAAGTGTTAGTAGACTAGCACCCAGGTACCTACTTGCTGCTAGGCGAACCTGTAGCGGGGACTGAACAATACACACTAGAGGAGCTTTATAAGACAGCAAATTGTAGTTTGTTAGATAATATTAAGCTTAAAGAGCTTGAGTACATTATTATCCTGCCAGCTCTGAGGTGATCTCAGTAGATGCAGTTGTACAATGTCTTTCATCTGTCCTCAAACTCATCAGGAAGATTAGGAGAGCGAAGCCAAATTTGTATCACTAACCCCTGTGTCTCTCTCTATCTCTATCTGTCTCTATCTTTTTCTCTCTATCTTTCTCTCACTCACTTTTTGTTTAAATTCTTTCATTGGCTGAAATTCCATTTTTCGAAGGCATTTCGTCCATCAGTTAATTGACAAACCACAGCACGGATGGGAATTGAACTAGTGGCAAGCGAGTCGTAAAACTCACTCTCTGCGAATTCAATCCCCACCTGTGCCATTCTTTGTTTGCAATTGTGTCATAACGATTTTGTGAATCAGCTAATTGTTTCAAAAACAAGTTAATTTTGCTTTATTGGAAAGTGGCAATGGTATTCTCAACAACTGGCGTACGAGGTTTGGTACAGGGTAGTACAGCGCCCCTCCTGCATTAACACAGTCAATATGAACTTGTAAATAATTAACATGTTAACCAATTGTCAGAAATTGAAATTCCTATACGTATTTGTGCAATGTTCGGGAATCTTTATCAAGGAAACATTTTGCCAAAAAGTGGCTTCTTCAGTCCAATACAAAGAAGAATGGTTAAAGATCAGAAGGAGTTTGAGGTTATCAGTTCCTGAACCTGGAGTTGTGTTGAGTCCATCAGCCTTGGGAACAGCACGATTGATGGACTAAACACATCGCCTCCAGGCTGAAGGACTGATTACCACAAATTCCTTCTGATCTCCCATTGTTCTTCTCTGTGCTGGACTAAAGAAGTCACTGGTTGGCAAAGTATTTCCACAATAAACATTTCCAAATGCTGAACAAGTGTCTCATTTTTTCAACTCGTGGGTTTTCTAAACCATTCATAACATCGTATGTTTAAAATGTGAGACAACAAATCTGTCATTAACATGACAATGTATCGGAGGTGTGCCGTATGGCACAGTGAGAATACCCTTACTAGCATAGTTCATGTGATCTCAGTGTAGATGGCGTCTATCTGTTGCCGCTGTAGCACAGAGTCTTTGTTTATATTATACAGTGACAGATTGTAGATGAGGCTTATTCTTTTAAAAATTATTTCTGGGTAATAAAGTTAAATTGCCTCTCGTGTAGATGGGAAATCGTTAAATTACCTCTTGTTTAGACAGGGAATGATTAAATTACCTCTCGTGTAGACGAGAAGTTGTTGCTTTTATGTGTTGAATGTTGACCGCCTCACCTGCATTTGTCACGTTAGATATGGTATGCTTTAAATGTTGGATATAATCAATTAGTACTTTTTTTTTTGTAAACACAAAACACATTTTTTTTTAATGTGGTTAATATTCGTTTTAAGTCTCGACAATCACACAGTGTAAAGATAACTATATTTTTATCGTTATTTTAGTGTGATTGTAGCCTGGGATATGAGGATTATTGTGGTGTTCATTTTAATGTCCATAAAGCTGTAAGGAAACCCTGTCCCTCAAACTGACACCCAGCCTCACTTATTCAAGAACAAGAAGGCACAATACCGTGACTGTAACAATACACAAATAACCTGCACATAGGAGAGAGAAGCTTACCACAATATTTCAGTCCAACTTGGACCATTTACAAGATCACGCTATCACAACTACTGCTTCTACTTCTGTACTACTTCCACTACCACCCTTACCACTACCACCACTTCTTTTTCTTCCTCTCTTGGTCCCGTCCCTGTCCTCCTCACGTATATACATATAGTGGCTCACTCACTCTTTTGTGTTAGTGTGACTTTGTAAATGGTCCAGGTTGGACCAAAACATCGTCATAAGTTTCTCTCTTATATGTGTGGGCATTTGTGTATTAATTATTAAAGAATTTATTGTTCTGGATGATGGCTGCTTTATTGGGCTTAAAGCCTGTCGACTACACCAGAGTCATTAAGGCTACAAGTCGCCTGTACACCACCAGTTGAGGACACTTCAACACCTAAAATGGAGATTAGGTTAAAGTCTCAGCATATGTACACTGAGAGATGCATACCTCTCTATGTATATACCATACCCTCTTTTGAACGACGGCACTTCAGCTGGGTGAACACAAGTGCATGGAAGTTGCTCACAGCCAGCACTGATGCCATTCTCCTGCCTCCTATTCATATAGACACATTGTTGCTGCTCAATATGGCCACAACCACTGCTATACCATAGTTTCCACCATAGCTCCAGTGTTGTGATGTTCACGGGTAGTGTATGAAGGGGGTTGGTGCCGTCAAGCTCAAAATGTCGTCAAGAAGAGCGTAACCTCCTCCTCTTCATCTTTCTACTTTAGGCGGCTTGACTACTAGAGGTCACTAGCACTGGTCTTTGGAGAGTATCAGCCAAGAATAGTCCGATCCCTAAAATAGGGACTAAAGCAAACTCTCAGTGTATATACACTGACAGACATACACCTCTCGGTGCATGTGCGTGTGTCTATATTCACTATACGTGTAATCCTGTCTGATCTCACTACTCTAGGTTAAGAATGAAGATCTAAGTGATAACCGATATATACTGTTTTCAGTGTAATTAGTATTATTCTTAGCACCTAAATGGAGTGCTTTTTTTTTGTATATATTTTTTTATAAGCTGTAAGCCTTGTGTTGTATTTTAAACAGTCACGGGATTTTGTTTTGTGCTGTACTTTTGCACTGTATATTGAGAGGTACAGATATTGTAGTTTTAAAATTGTTGATGTTTTCACAAAAATAGGTTTTTAAAACTATGTTGAAATATTCAGAGCGAGGTTTTTAAAATTGTGTCAACATTTACAGATACCGGTTTTATTGTAGACTATGTTGAAATGTACAGATACCGGTTTTATAATGGACTGTGTTTATATAAACCGATGCAGAGCTTTTAAAATTGAATTTATGTTGAAATTTTCAGATACTAAGTTTTTTAAAACTGTTTCATTTTCTTTCTGAAGTATAACAAATGTTAATGGTGTTAGTGTTTCAGTGGCTCTTGTGAAGGCTTAAGACCTGGTCAAGACTGATTATTGTGGTTAGTGGTGCTAGGGGTCATCTGCACTGATAAGACACATGTGCAAGAGTTTGGGTATCTTTATTCCAAAATGTTTCGCCTACGCAGTAGGCTTCTTCAGTTGAGTACAGAGAAGGCAGCAGAAATAGTAGAGATGTAAAGTTGATGTAATCAGTCCATCACCCTTGAAGACGTAGTTTTGAGGTGGCCAGTCACGGCCATACAGTAATACTGGGGAAGTGCTAGATCTGTAGGGATCATACAGTGCTTAGGGAATGTGCGGGGTGATCCTGATCTAGGGAAGGGGAGTAAAGTTCCATCACCAGGATCAGAGTAACTTAAGTGTCACTAGCATCTCTAACCACTATAACAACATTCATATCAGTGCACTGTCTTCATTTTATCTTTTATAATTTCTTTCAATTTAAAATTCCATCCAGTTGGCCACTATATCAGTTTTATAAATTTGTTTGCAGAGAACTGTACACACATCCAGGGTGTTAATTTCATATAACAAATTCTGTGATTAGATAGTGACCTGAATTTAATTAATAAAACAGGAAAGGGTTTTATAATTGCACAAACACACTCAGCACGTCTGGCAAGGTGTAGGAAATGTGTGTGTTGCAGAGCAAGCTGTTGTTGCTTGCCTCTGTGTAGAGCTCTATTAAGTCACGACCAGATGGAGTTCCACGCAGAGTGAAGCATCTCTACGTGTGTGGGCTCCATGACACGTATATTTCCTTCGCCACTACCAATAGTATGCCATTTGGATCAAACATCTGGCAAACTTTTCTAGACGCCATACTTTCATTGTCTTCCCATAATGGCCGCGTCAGCCCCGCCATCTGGCGAGGCTTCTCAAAGACTCTTAAGTAAAATTATCGGAAACGAAGGTGTTGAACACCTTACGCGTCCCATTCCAGTGGAAAGGTTGGTAACAACATGTGAGGAGACGCAGTGCATTGTTCCATGGAGTGTTAAACCCATGTGGGTCACTAAGTGCAAGGGGGCCATAAGGCTCAATTCTGTATTTAGGTCTGTGTGTGCCGAGGAGCACAAAAGAACGGTGGAGGCTCCATCCTCCGTCCAGTAAACCTGCCCTGGTCTCTGATCGGCCAGGCTGTTGGTGATGCAAAAAAAAAAATCAGTGGAGAAAATGAATTACATCCTGTAAAAGTAATTTAAGGAAATCTGCCAAAGCTGACAGCCACTGCTTTACACTCGGTCACTGCCGTCACTTGCCACTTTCCACTCGTCGACAGCGAGAGGTCGGAAGCACTGCACACATCTTTCAAGAGTCGATCTGCCGTCGGACGCCGCTGGCACCAGGAGTATTATTTGTCAATTGAGTTGTGTATAGATGTTGCATGCATGACATTGTTTTGAATGGTCTTAATTTGGAAGATATTTTGTATAATGAAAAATACTCTCGTATAATATCTTGTGTAATGAAATAAAGAAAAAAAGAGGTTTATTGAGTTTTCTTGAACCCTCGCAATTACCCAGACAATGGTTGACACTTCCGCTGAAGTGTCACAGTTGTTGACGCTTCCGCTGAAGTGTAAATCACTTAAATTGTAGTCCTTAGGTCCTCCCCCAGGATGCCACCCATAAGTTAACTAACACCCAGGTACCTATTTACTGCTACATGAACACTATCATTTATGAATGACAATAGCTGTATGACCCTTATGGGTTTAGCGCTTGGTTATGATTATAATTGTTATAATTGACCCTCAAAGGGGGATCTATGATACTGGTAGAGCTCTTGATCCTAGAAGCTAGAGCTGCTCGTGTGTCTCCTTGGATCATCAGAATATAATTGACTCGCAATGCACCAGCCGCTTGTGACCCCCACGAATTTAGCGCTTCCTCCATAAAACTACTCAAGGAAGGTTCCTTGATGTTGGTGAGGGGCTCTTGATTTAGGGAATTGGATCTGTGCTCCAGTTCCCCGAATTAAGCCTGAATGCCTTCCACCCCCCCCCCCAGGCGCTGTATAATCCTCCGGGTTTAGCGCTTCCCTCTTGATTTTAATACTAATAATAATTCCTCCATAAAAAAATTAGTCTGCCCCTTAATACCATAAATTATATAAACGAGAATTTAGAATAATTATAGATATTTAGTAATAATTTTTTTTTTTTTTTTTTTTTTTTTTTTTTTTTTTTTTTTTTTAGTTAATAAAGGGAGCTAAATGCATTACTTTATCATGAAAACCCCTCATGGAAGGTTCCTTGATGTTGGTGAGGGGCTCTTGATTTAGGGAATTGGATCTGTGCTCCAGTTCCCCGAATTAAGCCTGAATGCCTTCCACATCCCCCCCTCCCCTGGGCGCTGTATAATCCTATGGGTTTAGCGCTTCCCCCTTGATTATAATAATAAATTTATCATGAAATTATATTATAGTAGCAGCAAGATGTTTATTTTAAATGATAATTATTATTATAGATAATTATAGTCAGTTTCTCGATTATATAATCCTGTTTTATCCTTTAAAAGTATTGCCAAACCTCGAGTCATGACATACTTCACTTAAAGGTCTGTATAGTCCTTGTGGCTTAGCGCTTCTTTTTGATTATAATAATAATAATTCACTTAAAGGCTCTAAATCCCTGGAAATGGAGCAAATTTCCCATTCGGCTACCCCAAAAAACTTATGATATCATTCTTCACTAGGGGGACGACCCATACGGGTACAGCGCTTTCCAAATAAACAAAATAATAATTCCCCAAAGATTTTGGCATTGATCTGGCAACAGTTGTTGTTATTGTTGTGGAGAAAGAAGAAAAAGAGAGAAGATAAAGAAGAAAAAAGGACGAGAAAGAGGAGGATTATCGGTGTTTTTCTTGGTGGAAGAGAAAGAGGAAGAGTCAGAGAGGAAGAGGGAAGAGGGAGGAGCAGCGGGAGAAGAAGGGGAAGAGGAGAAGAGGGTTAAATATGCCGCCCACCGTCAACCAGACTCACCCTGTTGACCGTGAGAAGCGACCAAGAACTGGAGACAGAAAGTAAGATAATCTAAGATAACCTAAGATAATGTGAGATATCACGACTAGAGGTAACCTAAGATAATGTAAGATAACCTAAGATAATGTGAGATATCACGACTAGAGGTAACCTAAGATAATGTAAGATAACCTTAGATAATGTGAGATATCACGACTAGAGGTAACCTAAGATAATGTAAGATAACCTAAGATAATGTAAGATAACCTAAGATAATGTGAGATATCACGACTAGAGGTAACCTAAGATAATGTAAGATAACCTAAGATAATGTGAGATATCACAACCAGAGGTAACCTAAGATAATGTAAGATAACCTAAGATAATGTGAGATATCACGACTAGAGGTAACCTAAGATAATGTAAGATAACCTAAGATAATGTGAGATATCACGACTAGAGGTAACCTAAGATAATGTAAGATAACCTAAGATAATGTGAGATATCACGACTAGAGGTAACCTAAGATAATGTAAGATAACCTAAGATAATGTGAGATATCACGACTAGAGGTAACCTAAGATAATGTAAGATAACCTAAGATAATGCGAGATAACCTAAGATAATGTGAGATATCACGACTAGAGGTAACCTAAGATAATGTTAGGTAACCTAAGATAATGTAAGATAATCTAAGATAACCTAAGATAATCTAAGATAACCTAAGATAATATGAGATATCACGACTAGAGGTAACCTAAGATGATGTAAGATAACCTAAGATAATGTGAGATATCACAACCAGAGGTAACCTAAGATAATGTAAGATAACCTAAGATAATGTGAGATATCACGACTAGAGGTAACCTAAGATAATGTTAGGTAACCTAAGATAATGTAAGATAACCTAAGATAATCTAAGATAACCTAAGATAATCTAAGATAACCTAAGATAATGTGAGATAACCTAAGATAATGTTAGGTAACCTAAGATAATGTAAGATAACCTAAGATAATGTAAGATAACCTAAGATAATGTGAGATAACCTAAGATAATGTGAGATAACCTAAGATAATGTAAGATAACGTAAGATAATGTGAGATATCATGACCAGAGGTAACCTAAGATAATGTTAGGTAACCTAAGATAATCTAAGATAACCTAAGATAATGTAAGTTTACATTAGATAATGTAAGATAACATAAGATAACCTTAGATAATGTAAGATAACCTAAGATAATGTAAGTTTACATTAGATAATGTAAGATAACATAAGATAACCTTAGATAATGTAAGATAACCTAAGATAATGTGAGATGTCATGGCCAGAGGTAACCTAAGATAATGTGAGATAACCTAAGATATTGCAAGATAACCTAAGATAATGTAAGGTATCATGACCAGAGATAATGTAAGATAGCATAAAATAATGTAAGATAACCTAAGATAATGTATAATAACATAAGATAATGTAAGATATCACAACCAGAGATAACCTAAAATAATGTAAGGTAACCTAAGATAATGTAAGATAACATAAGATAATGTAAGTTTACACAAGATAATGTAAGATATCACGACCAGAGATAACTTAAGATAATGTAAGATAACCAGAGATAGCCTAAGATAATGTAAGATAACCATAGATAAAGTAAGATAACCATTGATAACCTAAGGTAATGTATGTTAATTCACCCTGAGATAATGTAAGATAACCAGAGATACAGTGCTGTATGACCCTTGTGGGTTTAGCGCATAGTTTTGACTATAATCAACCAGAGATAACCTAAGATAACATGAGATAACCCCCCAGAAGTACTGCCATGCCCCCCTGAAGCTCTCATTCCAAGGATTTGGAGTTGATCCCTCTCCCCCCTCCCTCCCTGGATTGATCCCCCCTCCCTGAGGGGGGGTGTTTTAACCCTTACGGGGTTAGTGCTTCCTCGTGAATGCAATTGTAATAATAATAATAATATAATAATAGTAATATAATAATAATAGTAATAATAATAATAATAACAGATGAATGAAAGGAGACATAGAATGGGATGGATAATTTTAAATAATGACTTGTTCTATAAAATAATTATAATAATCTATAAAGTAATTATCATAATTATAAAATAATTCCCCTTCCAAGGGGCTCCTTGTCATGGTAAAGAGGCTATCGGTCTGAGGAATTGGACCTTATGGTCTTCTTCCTCAGACCGAACCTAATTACTCCCCAATTCCCCCTTCCCTATCCCATCCTCCCTTTTTTCTCTTCTTTCCTCCCCCCCCTCCCATCCCTCCCTTTTCCTCATCCCATTTGTAGCCTCTAGGGTCATCCCCTCTGGCATTACGGTTTCTAGGTAGGGGGAAGTGCGCCGGGGTTCATCCCGCTCCATGGGGTTCGTCAGGAGTGGTGTAGTTTGCTGTGGAATCTGGATCATCTGGAGGTGCCCTGCTTCCTTCCCGGATTTCCAGGAGGTGGGGCGGGGTGTCCTGCAGGTGATGGGTGTATCTCCAGAGGCTGCCTGTCAGTTCTGGGAAGTGGCAGCCGAAGGAGGTATGCCTTGTGGCGGGTATCCAACCACTCTCTCTTTTGTCCGCTGAAGTGGCTTGGTGGGTGTGAGGTTGCTATCCTGGAGCGCTGGTTTACTGGCATGAAGGGTAGGGTATGGCACGGGTTCCACACTGCATCTGCACAGCTGGTGGTATCGAGGTCCTCTTGGATGAGAGGGGAAACTTATGGCCCTTTCATGCCTTCTAGTGACTGTCCCTCCACTGTCCCTCTTCCTTTTTTTTATTTCCTTCTTTTTTCTTAAAATAATAATAAGAAAGAAGTGCCACCATTATGGAGTCTTCGTTCTGTGACCCCCCTCCTCCCAGGCCCCTTTTTGTTACCGCATCCTGTTCTGACCTGGCTTCATTATTGGACCATTCTCTAGATTTTTCCCCATGCCCCTGTACCTCCTGCTGGTGACTCTTCGTCACCTGCTCCAGGTGCCAAGGCTCCGCCAATTTCGTTTAGTGCCACTGCCTCTTGCACGCTTTTAACTATGCATCCAGCTTCCCCAAATACAGAGTGATGGTTTTCGGATTACCCACCTGCCTCAGGTCGGGCCGCCTGCAGTCCTATGCCTGAATGTTCCAGACCATTTGCTGATGACAGTTCTTTGATTTCTGCTCATTTCACCCAGAAATGACCTACACAACACCCACTTCCTTTATGCACCAAGTTTACAGATACACAGTGGACCAAATTCTTTTCCTTACAACCAACATCTCCAACTGATTATCTTTAAGACCACAGTATTGGTAAAGCTCTTTTATGACATACTGACCAAAATATATCCTTTTACGCTCTTTGGAATGGTGCGCGCATCATTACAGTTCAAAATGCAGACCAAGCTCATGATCTTTCCAATCTTACTTCCATTGATAATGTTCCTGTCACAGTTCGCAAGCATGATACTCTCAGTTCTTGTAGTGGTATGGTGGTCTTACCGCGTACCATTGTACAGTATGATTTTTTTGTCTTGCGATGACGATATTTTAGAGCAATTAGTCCTTCAGGACCTTTATGTCCTGCCCGCTCGCGGGCAGAGGTGCTTTCCCGGTAACATTGCCCGCTTATTCTTTGACTGTCATGAACTCCTGTCCTTCGTTTATATTGTGGGACATTGCCTACGGGTCCGTAAAGTGGTCCCTTCAAACATCCTGCTAAATACTGCAGGTCTCCGTTATAGTTCCTGGTCTGCGGTGCCGCAGATCATGCCGATGCATCTTGCAGTGTGCCCCCTACTTGTCTTACTTGCAATGAAGCTCATCCTTTTTTCCCACCAATGTCAGGTCTATCCTGATGAACATGAAATCTGTTGTCCTGTTTTCAAGACCCCTGGTTGTCTTCAAGACCCCTGGTTGTCTTCAAGACCCCTGGCTGTCTTCAAGATCCCTGGTTGTCTTCAAGACCCCTGGTTGTCTTTAAGACCCCTGGCTGTCTTCAAGATCCCTGGTTGTCTTCAAGACCCCTGGTTGTCTGCAAGACCCCTGGCTGTCTTCAAGATCCCTGGTTGTCTTCAAGACCCCTGGCTGTCTTCAAGACCCCCTGGCTGTCTTCAAGACTCCTGGCTGTCTTCAAGACCCCTGGCTGTCTTTAAGACCCCCTGGCTGTCTTCAAGACCCCCTGGCTGTCTTCAAGACCCCTGGCTGTCTTCAAGACCCCTGGCTGTCTTCAAGACCCCTGGCTGTCTTCAAGACCCCTGGCTGTCTTCAAGAGGGAGCTGGACAGACACATAAAGTCAGTACCTGACCAGCCAGGCTGTGGTTCTTATGTTGGTTTACACACGGCCAGCAGTAACAACCTGGTTGATCAGGTCCTGATCCACCACCAGGCTTGGTCATGGACTGGACCACAGGGGCATTAACCCCTGGAACACCCTCCAGGTATACATCAACTCCATGCTGAGGGACTGATTACCCCAAACTGCTCCTCATCTTCCACCTTTCTCTGCATTAGACTGACGAAGCCATTGGCTGGCATTACATTTCCAGAATAAAGATTCCCAAATGTTGCACAAATGTCTTGTTTATCTCGTCGACTTTTGTAAACCATTTAGTATATAGTACTTCGTAAATTTGTGATGTTATGGTTTATCGTTATTATAGTCATGAGGAAGCACTAAACCCTGAAGGAATAATTGCTCGTGATTTTGTTATTTAATTGTAATATTTTGTAAATGTTATTGTTTAATGATGATTTTTGATGTACGCATTTTTTTATTGCAAGTCTTCCACTACAGGAGCAAATACATATCAGAAGGCAAGTACAACAATTGTATTTTAATATGAAGCTGTATTATACACTGTTGTATTTTCAGAAATACAGAGAAAACTGTACAGATGTTCCTTGACTTAGAATGGTTCAACTTACAATATTTTGACTTTCTTGGTACAAAAGCAATTACAGTGGACCCCCGCTTAACGATCACCTCCAAATGCGACCAATTATGTAAGTGTATTTATGTAAGTGTGTTTGTACGTGTATGTTTGGGGGTCTGAAATGGACTAACGTACTTCACAATATTCCTTATGGGAAAAAATTCGGTCAGTACTGGCACCTGAACATACTACTGGAGTGAAAAAAGTTCGTTAACCGGGGGTCCACTGTACTTTGGAGATGAAACTTAAGATAATTACCCAGCATGAAGGTGGCAAGTCCATAACATGTATTCATTTATTGACTTTTCAATACTGGTATTTAGCTACAGTAATTATTTTGTCATCCACTTACCCAGTGACAGTAGTTATTTATTAATTTATTTATCATATATTCGACTTACGATATTTTCAAATTATGATGAATTCACCGGAACGTAACCCCCATTGTTAGTCGAGGACCATCTGTACATGCTTGATGTAATGTCTTTGTGTTGGGACTGAATAAGCCTATCAGGGTGAAATGTTAGCTAAGTAAATATCGTGACCTGTAGATAGCGTCTTTATCTACACAGGAAACATTAGGTATTATCAGCCTTGTCCATACATCTCATCATTCCAGGAATTGAACCTGGGTCCTTATGGTTGTATGCTGATTGCTCTACCACTTAGCTATGAGGATGTGTAATGAGGAATAACATAGGGATGAAATAATTAAAAAATGCATAAATTTTGTAAAGCTGCAGATAAGGGTTATCATCTCTGAATGAAGAAATTTTCAACAATTTCACAACTTGAGCTAGAGTTTGCCACAGCCAGATTGGTGGTCACAGTGGTGGCCCATGCTAACCTGCCTGTGGTGTATAGTAATATAGTACCTAGTTATATGAATCTTGAAGATTAAGACACGTGTGCAACAGTTGGCCTAGTTAGCACACTGGCTTGGAGTTTAAGGATTTAGTTACCATGGGTTCAAACTCCACCCATTCTGTGGTTTATCCAGGACTATTGTAAAGTCACAATAGTTGGGACTTGACAGTAATCCAGGATGCACTGAACAATCATCACAAGTTTGGACTCCAGAGTGCTGGTTTTTGGTACTTTGTGTATATTGTGGGAATGTGGCTGTCAGCCTGGTTGAGACTATTACCACAACAACAGCACAAAGTTGGTGTACTAAGGGCTACCTGGAGATTGTTCCATGAGCCAGCGCCCCCATAACCTAGTCCTTGACCAGGCCTCCCGGTAAATCAGGGCCTGATCCACTCATAATATTTAATTTTAAGTTCAGACTGTCAGACATGAATATAAGTCATTAGTGTCTGAAACACACTTAGCTGAATGGAGGATCAACCCTCCACCGCACCAATCCAAGAGTTGAATAACTAACCAGACGAGCCTGGCCCATGGACGGGCTCCAGGAATAGAAAAACTCACTACTCATTGAAGGTGGTATATCAAAGGGATATCAAAAGTATATTGAAGGTATATCAAAGGGTTTAACATTTTTATTAACACACTGCCTGTCTCCCACCAACATAGGCTGAGAAACCACATTCACTGTCATTCATTCAATCCTCGTTTTGTCAGAAGCACATTGACTACCACAGTTCACCCATCCATCAGAGTGCTGGCACTGTTCTTCCCACCTTGAGGACTCAAGTCCAGCTTTATGCAAAATAACCAGAGATCCAATATAAGGAGCATTTATCTGTACACACAGTTTAGAATTCAGTGCATTAACATAGCTGGGCTGGTAGCACACTCAGCTCACACATAGAGGTTCATGGTTTGATCCCCGGTATGGGTGGAAACTCTGAGATGTGACAGCAGGTGTTAAAACACCTGCTGTCACTGTTCACCTAGCAGCAAGTAAGTACCTGGGTGTTAGGTGATTGATATGGGTCACATCCTGGGGACAAAATTAACCTAAGTTGAGGGAAATCCTCTTCATAACTAGAGACTTTCTATATAGTATGTCATTGATGTCAGCTATGGTCTGTGTAAGTTGTATCATGTACTTATAGAAATAAACATTATTATTATTATTAACTTCTGCCCTCCAGGTCCGACTTAGTGAGTCGCGTCAAGTACTGCAACACACTTCCGGACATCCCATTCGACCCCAAGTTTATCAACTACCCTTTTGATTCCAATAGGTAAGTGTTTTTTCTCTCTTATTCCATGCCCATCAAGGGAGGAGCCTTGATTCTGATGAAGGGCTTTTGATCAGATGAATTTGAGCTGCCCCTCTCTTGTTGATCAACTCTGATTACCTTGTGCTCCCTATACTGTAATACTTACAGGTTTAGTGCTCAGAGCCAGGCTGCAGGAGTGGCAAAACTCTTGAAACTCACTAAAGGTATACGAAATGTACCTCATAAGCATAATATTATACAGGTGGTCCTTGACCTACTATGGGGTTATGTTCTAATTAATCCATTGTAAGTCAAAAATGTCACAAGTCGAATATTAATATGATATGCTAAATAAATAAGTAAATAAATAACTGTTGTCACTGAATAAGTAGATAAATAATTACTGTAACTAAATACCAGCATTGAAAAATAAATACAGTAGACCCTCATATTACACGGATTTATTTGGCACTTTATGGTCATTGCACTATTGAAAAATTGTAGCATAATTTTATACAACACTTTGTAAAATTAACTTAACATGATTTGGTTTGCGGGAGGGGAAAAAATCTGAAGCGTCACCCATGGATAATTTCCCTAGCTGAGGCCGCCGCCTGGCTGTGGGTGAGACCACTGTCTCCGTGGGGCTGCACAGGGCTTCAAGGCAGCAAAGGATTACTTCACCTTGCTTCCTTGCTTTAATACATCAGGTGATTTAAATTGTAAGCCTATGGATATTTACTGCTCTAAGAATCCTCGTGCTTTGAAAGGTGTAGATAAAAACACCTTACCAGTAATTTGGAGGTCAAACCAGTCAGCATGAATGAAAGAGGAAATATTTGTTGACTGGTTTAAGCATCACTTTATTCCTGAAATCAAGTTTTACCTGCAGAGCGAGAACCTTGCATTCAAGGCTCTCTTCATTCTTGATAATTCCTGTACTCATCCAAACACTTTGCTGGATGTGACACCACATGTAAAAGTTGTATTTTTACCTCCAAATACAACATCTTTAATACAGCCACTGGATCAGGGAGTTATAAGGTCATTCAAGTGTAACTACACAAGAAAAGTGATGAAAAACTAGTTGTATCAGTGGACTCTGACTCCAACCTGGCAGTACTAAGCTTCTGGAATAATGCATAATGTACTGCAGGGTAAAAGAAGCCAGTGATCCATTACAGAATTTATGCACACTCCTATGCAACCATCGACTTTAGTACCAGAACCTCAACCATCCACTTCTGCTGACAACCAACAACTATCCACCTCAGCTCAGAAGGGCCACACCATGCATCTCTACACTCTTCACAATCACTGACATGCACCAGCAACCACAATTTGAGATAAATAATATTATTTTTGTTGTATTTGTAGTCTTAAGCAACAAAAACAACATTATCATTTTCATTTTTATTTTTGTAAGATTTGGATGTCTAAAAAAAAAATTACTTGGCTTTTTGAGGGGGTTCCAGGAACATAACCCTATTTTTTCCCTAAGTTCTTCAGTTTATATAACACAGATTTATCTAACAAGGCATTTTCATGGGCATAACTACCATGTAATATGAGGGTCTACTGAAAATGAATACAAGTTTATCCTATCAAGGTTTGATGACCACTGACTGCAAAATAATGGATATTTTGTCAAAAAATTTAAATTTTGGTGATAGGCAGGAAACAATCTGAAAAATTGCCGTTTTCAATTAGCGTGGTAATCGATATACTTTTCCCAGTCATATTTACCAAAGAATTTACAGTAACTCCCCTCGACTCACAAACATGTTGGAAATCTTCTGTATTGTGTGTAATATCATTATTATACACAATTCAGGAGGTCCCTAATGCGTTTGTAATTCAAGGACTTATTGTATTATGTAGATTAGTTTTATGAGAGCACTGACTGTGTTTGAAAACAGCATTATCTTGTGTTCTTATTGCCTATGTGTGTTGAGTCTTGAGTGATCCTTTACGATGAAGGTTGATCTACAACTCAGGTATGTGCGGTACAAGCAGACTTCCCTGGAGAAGAACTACCGATATGAGGTTCTGACTGAGCACGACCTAGGCGTGACCATTGATCTCATCAATCCAGAGGCCTATACTCCAATACCCGGGACGCAGCTCCACCCCACTGATGAACGATTGCTTGAAGATGACATACTCACTCCACAGGTGTGCCACGATGTCATCAGTCTTGTTTTAAGTAATAATAATAATAATAATAACAATATGTTATTTCATGTAAACTGTATTACCAGTATACTGCAGACTAGAAATAAATTTATTGTTTTTATTATGGGGAAGTGGAGAGAATTCTTCGTCCATAAATCATGTTGTAAGAGGTGACTAAAATGCCAGGAGCAAGGGGCTAGTAACCCCTTCTGTATACATTATTCATTGTAAAGGAAGATTATTATTATTATTATTCTAATCAAAACCAAGCACTAGGGTCATACAGTGCTGCTGTAAAAAGAAGATAAACTTTTGTTTCTTCGTTTTTGGGTCACCCTGCCTGGGTGGGAGACAGCCTGATATTAAAATAATAATAATAATGATGATGATGATGGGTGCAGATGTGGTTGTGAATGCCATTTGAATTGTAAGTACAGACAGGTTAGAAAACTTTGACAGAGGGTCATATATAGTGTGATGCCAACACACTTTTGCCTAGACAGACATTGAATGAATGATGGCGAATGTCTTTCTTTGTTTTTTGGAGGGTTGATAACCAAATCTCAGTGAAAAAACTACCTCTGGATAGGAAAACTATAGGCGAGTATGGTTAGGTTGTGTGTCTGGCATTTAGTGGATGGAGGATCAAGCCTTCAACATTCAGTGTATTCATGACCCTTACATGTTGACCTCTTCATGAATATATGTGAGCTTATTTAAGTACAGGTACACATAAGTACAATTATCATATTTTATTTTTATTATCACACTGGCTCATTCCCACCAAGGCAGGGTGGCCCGAAAAAGAAAAACTTTCACCATCATTTACTCCATCACTGTCTTGCCAGAAGGGTGCTTTACACTACAGTTTTTAAACTGCAACATTAACACCCCTCCTTCAGAGTGCAGGCACTGTACTTCCCATCTCCCATCTCCCATTATCATATATAGTAACATATGCGCTAAGGTCACGGTAAAAAAGTGATATCACAGTATTCATAATAACCACTGTGAAAAAATAGTGAAATTCCAAGTGTTTTTGTGAGGATAGAAACATTGAGCGTGCTTCCTGACACTGGTTGTCTGTGTTCCCTATCAGTAAAATGGATACCTGGATATTAGTGGACTGGTGTGGGTTGCATCCTGTCACAAAATTGACCAAATTTGCCCAAAATGCTCTGCATAACAAGTGGCTTTCTATGTAGTAGTATGTCATTGATTTCAACTATGTCTGTTTACCTTGTACATATACTTGTAGAAAAAAAGATATTATTATTATTATTATTATTATTATTATTATTATTTATTATTATTATTATTATTATTGTGGTTTCTCACATTATCAAGGATAATGTGAGAAGTCCTTGATAATGTGAGAAATCCTTGATAATGTGAGAAATCCTTGATAACGTGAGAAATTCTTGATAATGTGAGAAATTATGAAATCGCTTGGAATTTCAGTAGTCTTTACTCTGGTTATTTTGCATGTGGTAGCATATGTAAATTACCCTCCGGGGTAACCCAAAAAAAGTCAGATAAAGGGACTTATTTCCATTGGGGTCCTGTAAGAGATCTCTATTTTATAAATGGTTTCTACTACATTTCAGCTTACAAATACGTACTTGTTTGTAGACAACGACAGTGCGATCATGCATCACTTAATGTCGGGGATACGTTCTGAGAAGTGCGTTGTTGTTGTGTGAATGCCATAGAGTGTACAGGAGGGCCCCACTTATATGGCGGGTTAGGTTCCAGGCTACCGCCGTAAAGCGGAAACCACCGTAAAGTGGAACACCCTTTTTTTCCACTTACAAATGCATACAAACACTAGATAACAAGTTTACACTAACATATATTATGTTAGCAATAGAACCAGGCATCAAAAAACAATAAAAAAGTACAATACACACATAGTGCACTCATTACTTACCTTAAAATATTTATAGTCTTAATCTAGGGTGAGACAAGTAGTATTTATTGTAAGAAATCAAGTGTGGTATGTATGGTAGTCAGCCAGGCTACCATACCAGGCCAACCCACCCACACATACTATTCTATGATATTTAAGCATCCCAGAGCGATAAAATGTATATACAGTTCACTCATTACTTACCTTAAAATATAGGGTGAGATGAGTAGTATTTATTGTAAAAAATCAAGTGTGGTATGTATGGTAGTCAGCCGGGCTACCATACCAGGCCAACCCACCCACACATACTATTCTATGATATTTAAGCATCCCAGAGTGATAAAATGTATATACAGTTCACTCATTACTTACCTTAAAATATAGGGTGAGATGAGTAGTATTTATTGTAAAAAATCAAGTGTGGTATGTATGGTAGTCAGCCAGGCTACCATACCAGAGAGAAAGAATGAGTGCATGAGAGAGGACAGGCGCAGAGTTATGTAAACAAACCAGGTGAAGGTAAGTTTTGTAAACAGTGTACACGTCTGGTTTGTGTACAAGTTACATTGTGTACAGGTTGTCTCTACATTGATACGGTAGAATAAATAAAGAAGAACACTCCCATTCTCATGTAACATCATTTTGAGAAGAAATGATGCTCTGAGTGAAGGCAATGGAAATAAGTCACTCTGACTTTTTTGGGTTATCCTAGGTTCTCTACACATATGTTGTTATGTATTTATGTTATGTATCGTGTTTATTATATAATTTTGAAAAAAATATCACGGATGGATTAATGAAAATGTGTATATTAACATAATATACAACATTTAATGATACACCGAGCTCAGACAGCGTAAACAAACAAACTGAACAGGTTGTGGACGATCACTCAGTCAGGCAAAATAGACGGTATTAATACGTGTCCAGTTTTAGTTCATTCATGTACATTTGTAAGAGTTTGTGAAACTTTTACCTTATAATATTTTTATTATTATTATAATAATTAAATCACGAAACAAATACTCTTACACTGTGTACAAGTTAGTACAGAATTATAGCTATAAAGTGAAGGCATACGAAAGGAATATTTTTCTACAGTTATCCCTAGTAACAGGTGACGGGCTAGAGAAAACGTAATTCTTCCGACACTTCTACAAACCGTTTGGTAAACATCTCATATATATTTGTATAAATTTTTATACTGTGGGTGCATGTATCATGTTTGTGTGTTACATAATGTGTGTCTTATATAATTTTGAAAAAAATATCATAGATAGATTAAGGGAAATGTCTATATTAACGTAATATGCGACATTAATGCGCCCAAGAGATTATTATTACTATTATTATTATTATTATTATTATTATTATTATTATTATTATTATTATTATTATTATTGCATCAAGAGTAGAGAGACTCTTAGTGATTTTAATGTGTACCTACATGCCAGCACAGTGTGTAAGTTTATTTAGGTACAGGTGTACACAAGTTTAATTATCAAGTACAATACATATAAAATATACAATAACTTTAAAACACTTGAAATTTTGGAAAGTTTCCAGATATAATAAGGAGATGTGCTCAGGGAGAATGTAAACAAACACGGTGGGCCGCTGTGACCGTATTAGAAAGACAGGTGGGGGGAGCCGTATAGCGAGTTTTGGTCATAATTTGAAATGTCCATATTAGTGGAACGCTGTAAAGCGGGGCCCTGCTGTACTTAGACAAAACTAGATGGTATAGCCTAGTACACACCTAGTCTATATGGTATAGCCTACTACACAGCTAGGCTATATGGTATAGCCTTCTACACACCTAAGCTATATGGTATAGCCTATTGAACCTAGGCTTCAAACATTAGGGGCCTTGATGAACAAAACAACACAAGATTAAATCCAACACAAGGGGAGTGATACCGTCAAGAGATACAGTAAACACGCAATGTACAAGGCCTGTTTCACATTGATCAATATTTTTGCAGTACATTAAGTCCTTGACTTAAAAACACATTGAGAATCTTCTGTATCGTGTATAGTATCATTATTATATCATTATTGTGGGCGAGGGGCTTGGACTTCCAGCAAGTGTGTGTGAGAGTGTTAGATAGGAGTGAATGGAGACGAATGGTTTTTGGGACCTGACGAGCTGTTGGAGTGTGAGCAGGGTAATATTTAGTGAAGGGATTTAGGGAAACCAGTTAGCTGGGCTTGAGTCCTGGAAATGGGAAGTACAATGCCTGCACTTTAAAGGAAGGTTTGGGATGTTGACAGTTGATAAATTAGACACATGTGCAACTCTTGGGTATCTTTATTGAGGAAATGTTTCGCCACACAGTGACTTCATCAGTCCATACAAAGGAGAATCGTGAAGAACAGGAGAAGAATGAGGTAATCAGTCTCTCAACCTTGAGTCGATGTGGTCAGTCCATCAATCTTGAATAGAATGCAGCATATCTGCGGAGGAGTAGCTTATATTGATCAACAAACAAAGAAAGATAGTAGAGGGCAATGAGTGACTAGCTCGCTTAAGGTTTACTATACAAATAGGAGTCTAAGAAATAAGATAGATGAGCTAAGATTACTTGCAAGTGCAGGTAATATAGATATTATTAGTATAACAGAGACCTGGTTCAACCTGAAAGATAGAGAAATGACTTCTGAATGCATAGGGTCAACAGGAAGGGTGGTGGAGTGGCGATGTAAGTCAGAGAAAATTTAAATTGCTGTCTTAGACATGATATAAGATTAGAAACATTGAACACAGAATCTGTTTGGCTACAGTTTCTCAAGGGACGTGACAAATTAATTTTGGGTGTGATTTATAGGCCCCCAAACCTTGATATGGGGTGCAGTAAGCTGTTATGGGCCAAAATTCATAAGGCGTCTAGATATGAAAATGTTGTGATAATGGGAGATTTTAACTTTAGACAAATTGATTGGAACAATGTGACAGGAAATCTTGAGTCTAGTGACTTTCTTGATATGGTTCAGGATTGCTTTTTAGAACAGGTTGTGACAGAACCAACTAGAGGAAACAATGTGCTTGACTTGGTTCTTGCCATCAAAGATTCACTAATTAATAATCCTGAGGTTAATGATGAGCTTGGGGAAAGTGATCAAAAATCACTTAGTTTCAATAGTTCATGGAATTATACAGATAACTGCAATGAAATCTCTGTCCCAGATTTTCGCTTAGCCGACTTCATGGGACTGAAAAATTACCTGGGCGGGCTAAATTGGGATGTCCTGACTATGGGTCAGGTAGGTGATCTTGGTTGCCAATATGACGTTTTTCAGAGCATAGTTCTAGCTGCCCAGACAACTTTTGTTCCAAGTAGGGAAATTAGATCTAACAAAAATGATCCCAAATGGATGAACAATAGATTAAAACATCTCATTGGTCAAAAGAGAGGCATATATAGGCATATCAAAAGAGGGGATGGGCAGTTAAGAAATCAATATATTCAATTAAAGAGAGAAATAAAGAAAGGAATAAAAAAAGCAAAAAGGGATTACGAGGCTAAGGTCGCAAGGGATTCAAAGACTAACCCAAAAGGGTTCTTTCAGGTATACAGAAGTAAGATTAGGGACAAGATTGACCCACTTAAAAGTAACTCTGGTCAGATCGCTGACAGTGATAAGGATATGTGTGAAATTCTCAATACCTACTTCCTCTCAGTTTTCACCCAGGAAAATACTAGCAATATTCCTGAAATTATAGATTATGTAGAACAGGATGATAATAAACTGTGTACGATTGCGGTAACTAGTGACATGATCCTCAGACAAAAAGAGAAACTAAAACCTAGCAAATCCCCAGGTCCTGATGAACTGTTTGCAAGGGTGTTAAAGGAATGTAAAGAGGAACTTAGCATACCTTTGGCTAATCTTTTTAACATGTCACTACAAACTGGTATAGTGCCTGATAAGTGGAAAATGGCAAATGTAATACCTATTTACAAGGCAGGTGACAGGTCCTTGGCTTCGAACTATAGACCAATAAGCCTTACCTCCATAGTGGGAAAATTTATGGAATCAATAATTAGCGAAGCAATTCGTAGCCATCTTGATAGGCACAGATTGATTAATGAATCTCAACACGGTTTTACAAAGGGGCGTTCCTGTCTTAAGAATTTACTAACTTTTTTCACTAAGGTGTTTGAGGAGGTAGATCATGGTAATGAATATGATATTGTGTATATGGACTTCAGTAAGGTTTCGATAGAGTTCCACATCAGAGGCTATTGAGGAAACTTAAGGCACACGGAATAGGAGAAATATTTTCTTGGATAGAGGCATGGCTGACAGAGAGTTTGCATAAATGAGGAGAAATCAGAATGAGGGCACATCACAAGCGGTGTTCCTCAGGGGTCAGTGTTGGGCCCGTTGTTGTTCACAATTTACATAAACAACATAGATGAGGGAATAAATAGCGACATAAGCAAATTTGCTGATGACGCCAAAATAGGCCGTCCAATTCATTCTAATAAGGACACTAGAGCACTCCAGGATGATTTGAATAGACTGATGCAATGGTCGGAGAAGTGGCAGATGCAGTTCAATATTGACAAATGCAAAGTTCTAAATGTTGGACAGTTAAATAACCATGCCACATATAAACTAAATAATGTAGATCTTAATACTACTGATTGCAAAAAGGATTTAGGAGTTCTGGTTAGCAGTTATTTAAAACCAAGACAACAGTGCATTAGTGTTTGCAATAAAGCTAACAGAATTCTTGGCTTCATATCTAGAAGTATAAATAATAGAAGTCCTCAGGTTGTTCTTCAACTCTATATATCCTTGGTTAGGCCTCATTTAGACTATGCTGCTCAGTTCTGGTCACCGTATTACAGGATGGATATAAATGCTCTGGAAAACGTACAGAGGAGGATGACAAAGATGATCCCATGTATCAGAAATCTTCCATATGAGGATAGACTGAGGACCCTGAATCTGCACTCTCTCGAAAGGCATAGAATTAGGGGGGATATGATCAAGGTGTATAAATAGAAAACAGGAATAAATAAAGGGGATGTAAATAGTGTGCTGAAAATTTCCAGCCAAGAAAGGACTCGCAGCAATGGTTTCAAGTTGGAAAAATTCAGATTCAGGAAGGATATAGGAAAGCACTGGTTTAGTAATAGAGTTGTGGACGAGTGGAACAAACTGCCGAGTACAGTTATTCAGGCTAAAGCGTTGTGTAGTTTTAAAAATAGGTTAGATAAAAATATGATAAATATGATAAAAATGTGAAACAAAAACCTGTAACTGTTTTGCATGATGGTAGGATTGCTGGTTTCTTTTTCTGTCTCATAAACACGCTAAGATAACAGGGATATCTTGCTACTCCTACTTACACTTTGGTCACACTTCATAGACACGCACATGCATATATATATATATACATACATCTAGGTTTTTCTCCTTTTTCTAAATAGCTCTTGTTCTTTTTATTTCTTCTATTGTCCATGGGGAAGTGGAAAAGAATCTTTCCTCCGTAAGCCATGCGTGTCGTATGAGGCGACTAAAATGCCGGGAGCAATGGGCTAGTAACCCCTTCTCCTGTATACAATTACTAAAAAAGAGAAGAAGAAAAACTTTATAAAACTGGGTTGCTTAAATGTGCGTGGATGTAGTGCGGATGACAAGAAACAGATGATTGCTGATGTTATGAATGAAAAGAAGTTGGATGTCCTGGCCCTAAGCGAAACAAAGCTGAAGGGGGTAGGAGAGTTTCAGTGGGGGGAAATAAATGGGATTAAATCTGGAGTATCTGAGAGAGTTAGAGCAAAGGAAGGGGTAGCAGTAATGTTAAATGATCAGTTATGGAAGGAGAAAAGAGAATATGAATGTGTAAATTCAAGAATTATGTGGATTAAAGTAAAGGTTGGATGCGAGAAGTGGGTCATAATAAGCGTGTATGCACCTGGAGAAGAGAGGAATGCAGAGGAGAGAGAGAGATTTTGGGAGATGTTAAGTGAATGTATAGGAGCCTTTGAACCAAGTGAGAGAGTAATTGTGGTAGGGGACTTGAATGCTAAAGTAGGAGAAACTTTTAGAGAGGGTGTGGTAGGTAAGTTTGGGGTGCCAGGTGTAAATGATAATGGGAGCCCTTTGATTGAACTTTGTATAGAAAGGGGTTTAGTTATAGGTAATACATATTTTAAGAAAAAGAGGATAAATAAGTATACACGATATGATGTAGGGCGAAATGACAGTAGTTTGTTGGATTATGTATTGGTAGATAAAAGACTGTTGAGTAGACTTCAGGATGTACATGTTTATAGAGGGGCCACAGATATATCAGATCACTTTCTAGTTGTAGCTACACTGAGAGTAAAAGGTAGATGGGATACAAGGAGAATAGAAGCATCAGGGAAGAGAGAGGTAAAGGTTTATAAACTAAAAGAGGAGGCAGTTAGGGTAAGATATAAACAGCTATTGGAGGATAGATGGGCTAATGAGAGCATAGGCAATGGGGTCGAAGAGGTATGGGGTAGGTTTAAAAATGTAGTGTTAGAGTGTTCAGCAGAAGTTTGTGGTTACAGGAAAGTGGGTGCAGGAGGGAAGAGGAGCGATTGGTGGAATGATGATGTAAAGAGAGTAGTAAGGGAGAAAAAGTTAGCATATGAGAAGTTTTTACAAAGTAGAAGTGATGCAAGGAGGGAAGAGTATATGGAGAAAAAGAGAGAAGTTAAGAGAGTGGTGAAGCAATGTAAAAAGAGAGCAAATGAGAGAGTGGGTGAGATGTTATCAACAAATTTTGTTGAAAATAAGAAAAAGTTTTGGAGTGAGATTAACAAGTTAAGAAAGCCTAGAGAACAAATGGATTTGTCAGTTAAAAATAGGAGAGGAGAGTTATTAAATGGAGAGTTAGAGGTATTGGGAAGATGGAAGGAATATTTTGAGGAATTGTTAAATGTTGATGAAGATAGGGAAGCTGTGATTTCGTGTATAGGGCAAGGAGGAATAACATCTTGTAGGAGTGAGGAAGAGTCAGTTGTGAGTGTGGGGGAAGTTCGTGAGGCAGTAGGTAAAATGAAAGGGGGTAAGGCAGCCGGGATTGATGGGATAAAGATAGAAATGTTAAAAGCAGGTGGGGATATAGTTTTGGAGTGGTTGGTGCAATTATTTAATAAATGTATGGAAGAGGGTAAGGTACCTAGGGATTGGCAGAGAGCATGCATAGTTCCTTTGTATAAAGGCAAAGGGGATAAAAGAGAGTGCAAAAATTATAGGGGGATAAGTCTGTTGAGTGTACCTGGTAAAGTGTATGGTAGAGTTATAATTGAAAGAATTAAGAGTAAGACGGAGAATAGGATAGCAGATGAACAAGGAGGCTTTAGGAAAGGTAGGGGGTGTGTGGACCAGGTGTTTACAGTGAAACATATAAGTGAACAGTATTTAGATAAGGCTAAAGAGGTCTTTGTGGCATTTATGGATTTGGAAAAGGCGTATGACAGGGTGGATAGGGGGGCAATGTGGCAGATGTTGCAAGTGTATGGTGTAGGAGGTAGGTTACTGAAAGCAGTGAAGAGTTTTTACGAGGATAGTGAGGCTCAAGTTAGAGTATGTAGGAAAGAGGGGAATTTTTTCCCAGTAAAAGTAGGCCTTAGACAAGGATGTGTGATGTCACCGTGGTTGTTTAATATATTTATAGATGGGGTTGTAAGAGAAGTAAATGCGAGGGTCTTGGCAAGAGGCGTGGAGTTAAAAGATAAAGAATCACACACAAAGTGGGAGTTGTCACAGCTGCTCTTTGCTGATGACACTGTGCTCTTGGGAGATTCTGAAGAGAAGTTGCAGAGATTGGTGGATGAATTTGGTAGGGTGTGCAAAAGAAGAAAATTAAAGGTGAATACAGGAAAGAGTAAGGTTATGAGGATAACAAAAAGATTAGGTGATGAAAGATTGAATATCAGATTGGAGGGAGAGAGTATGGAGGAGGTGAACGTATTCAGATATTTGGGAGTGGACGTGTCAGCGGATGGGTCTATGAAAGATGAGGTGAATCATAGAATTGATGAGGGAAAAAGAGTGAGTGGTGCACTTAGGAGTCTGTGGAGACAAAGAACTTTGTCCTTGGAGGCAAAGAGGGGAATGTATGAGAGTATAGTTTTACCAACGCTCTTATATGGGTGTGAAGCGTGGGTGATGAATGTTGCAGCGAGGAGAAGGCTGGAGGCAGTGGAGATGTCATGTCTGAGGGCAATGTGTGGTGTGAATATAATGCAGAGAATTCGTAGTTTGGAAGTTAGGAGGAGGTGCGGGATTACCAAAACTGTTGTCCAGAGGGCTGAGGAAGGGTTGTTGAGGTGGTTCGGACATGTAGAGAGAATGGAGCGAAACAGAATGACTTCAAGAGTGTATCAGTCTGTAGTGGAAGGAAGGCGGGGTATGGGTCGGCCTAGGAAGGGTTGGAGGGAGGGGGTAAAGGAGGTTTTGTGTGCGAGGGGCTTGGACTTCCAGCAGGCATGCGTGAGCGTGTTTGATAGGAGTGAATGGAGACAAATGGTTTTTAATACTTGACGTGCTGTTGGAGTGTGAGCAAAGTAACATTTATGAAGGGATTCAGGGAAACCGGCAGGCCGGACTTGAGTCCTGGAGATGGGAAGTACAGTGCCTGCACTCTGAAGGAGGGGTGTTAATGTTGCAGTTTAAAAACTGTAGTGTAAAGCACCCTTCTGGCAAGACAGTGATGGAGTGAATGATGGTGAAAGTTTTTCTTTTTCGGGCCACCCTGCCTTGGTGGGAATCGGCCGGTGTGATAATAAAAAAAAATAAAAAAAATATGAGTGGGTGTGGGTGGGTGTGAGTTGGACCTGACTAGTTTGTGCTGCTGGGTCTGGTGCAGTGCTCCATCCTTGAGTGGAGGTGACCAGACTTGGTGGGTCATTGGGCTAATCTGGGGAGGGTGGGTCATTGGGCTAATCCGAGGGGGTCACATGGACCTGCTCCACATGGGTCAGTAGGCCTGTTGCAGTGTTCCTTCTTTCTTATGTTCTTATACCGTAGGCAGGAGAGGTGCAGCAGACGTAGGTGGTGTCACATTTGTTCACTGTGGAAGTAGGTCGTGCCCAAGGGTTAGGCAAGCGAAGAATTCCCAAGTATTAAGATCCCAAGAAGTTGCAGTGTCTGACAGGATTGTAGAATTCATCTATTGACAGTTTGGAGGGACTTCTGTACTGTCATATTGAGCACCTTTGCAAAGACAGTGATTATGTATGAGTGAGGTGAAAGTGTTGAATGATGATGAAAGTATTTTCTTTGGGGATTTTCTTTCTTTTTGGATCGCCCTGCCTAGGTAGGAGACGGCCAACTTATTGCAAAAAAAAAAATCATTACTATGTATCATATCATTATTATACACAGTACAGAAGGTTTCCAGTGTGTCCGTAAGTTGAAGACTTACTGTACATCTCACCCAGATGCATTTACCGTTCTCCAGGATGCAAAACGCTCCAGACATCACCATGTCAATGTGTCATGGTTGCGGCGGACTGAGTACATCTCGACAGAGCCGACACGCTTCCAACCACAGACTAATGAGAAGATTGAAGCCACGGTTGGTTTTGCCACACGCAGGAAGAATGCTTCGGTGAGTACTGGTGATCCTCGCTTTACTGTGCTTCCACTTATGATATTTTGCACCAATGTTAAGTGGAAATATCACTGTGGAAATAAATGGTATAAAATACCGACACAATGGAAAAATAAACACAGAAGCAGTATAATGTGACCCTTTATTCACAATGTTTCACCCACACAGTGGACTTTATCAAGTCACAAACAGATCTACCTGGGTGAATAGTACGAGAGTATAAATAAAGGATCTCATTATACTGCTTATGTGTTTAATTTTGGAAATATCACTATCATAAAATACTGTATAGTAGAGTACAGTACTGTATAGTAGAGTACAGTACTGTATAGTAGAGTACAGTACTGTATAGTAGAGTACAGTACTGTAGAGTACAGTACAGTACTGTATAGTAGAGTACAGTACTGTATAGTAGAGTACAGTACTGTATAGTAGAGTACAGTACTGTATAGTAGAGTACAGTACTGTATAGTAGAGTACAGTACTGTATAGTAGAGTACAGTACTGTATAGTAGAGTACAGTACTGTATAGTAGAGTACAGTACTGTATAGTAGAGTACAGTACTGTATAGTAGAGTACAGTATAGTACTGTATAGTACACTACACTATGTCTAATTCTTAAGTAGTCTTAATTTGGCTAAAATGTGCTGCATATTACTGACTTTATTTTGTACCTAACAGTATTTTATTACAAGTGAAGCTACATTATCTTTCTACTGCATAAAAAGAACTAATAATTTGAATTTTGATTTTTAATTTTGAAGACAACAATTTATCTGTGGCGGCAGAAGAAGGACTGAGCTAGAGAATACAATGTTACCGACGTTTTTATATAGATGTCAGGCATGAGGCTTAAAGATTTGTTCTTCAAAATAATGTAAAAACTTAAGAATAGAGAAGTTCCACAGTAGGCCCGCAGTAGGCAGATTATACTCACACTCAGTTTTTCTGGCATTTGTGTGTGTATAGTGTTACTTTCAAGCTACCCAGGTACTCATTTAAGGGTCACTACTGGTTAGTATGTTCCAAACATCTGCAACTGTGTAAGTTACTAAGTGCTTTCCTGTATCCTTTCTGTAATATTAATACAGTGGACCCCCGCTTAACGATCACCTCCGAATGCGACCAATTATGTAAGTGTATTTATGTAAGTGCGTTTGTACCTGTATGTTTGGGGGTCTGAAATGGACTAATCTACTTCACAATATTCCTTATGGGAAAAAATTCGGTCAGTACTGGCACCTGAACATACTACTGGAATGAAAAAAGTTCGTTAACCGGGGGTCCACTGTATTTAACCCGTAAACGGTCCAAACAGATCAACGTTCAAATTCGTAGAGCTACAAAAGTACATCTACTTTTTTTTACATATTTTCAAATATAACAAAAAGAAAATGTAGATAAAAGTTTTTTTACACGTTTTCAGATGTAAAACAAAAAAGAAGATCTACATTTTTTTACATGCTTTCAGATGTTGAAAAAAACGTATATACAGTGGACCCCCGGTTAACGATATTTTTTCACTCCAGAAGTATGTTCAGGTGCCAGTACTGACCGAATTTGTTCCCATAAGGAATATTGTGAAGTAGATTAGTCCATTTCAGACCCCCAAACATACACGTACAAACGCACTTACATAAATACACTTACATAATTGGTCGCATTCGGAGGTGATCGTTAAGCGGGAGTCCACTGTATACGTTTGGACCATTTAAGGGTTAAAGGAAGGGGTTGGGGTATTTGCTATTTGGAGGGACATTTAAACTGTCGTGTCTGTACGCCTCTGGCAAGACAGTGATGGTGTGAATGATGGTGGGAATGCTTCTTTTTCAGGTCACCCTGCCTCGGTGTTAAAAAAATAAGAACTTAAAAGACTAATTCTTGGCATTTCAGGATGAAAACGTCTACATTGATCGTGAAAGTCAACTCGAAGCCATAGAGAAGACCTTCCAGGATGTTAAATGTCCCCTTGAGAACCACTACAGCAAGCCTGGGGTCACAGCTGTGGAAGAACTGCCGATCTACCCAGACTTCTCTCTCTGGAAGTACCCTTGTGCCCAGGTCATCTTCGACTCAGATCCTGCGCCGGTGGGGAGACCCATGCCTGCACAACTGGAAGAAATGTCCCAGGCTATGATTAGGTAAGCACCTCCTCTATTGCACACTCTCTCTTAGGTTTATTAACTCTCAAAGGTATTTTTTTTTTGTACTCGCCTAATTGTGGTTGCAGGGGTTGAGTCACAGCTCCTGAGTCTATCTCTTCACTGGTTGCTACTAGGGGTGTGTTTGTCTGTTTATCTGTCTGTCTGTGTTTATGTGATTTTTTTCTTTGCTTTTGAATTTACAATGTATTAGGCTATCAGTTTAATGGACCTCAGTTTAATGGACCTTGGTTTAATGGACCTCAGTTTAATGGACCTCAGTTTAATGGACCTCAGTGTAATGGACCTTGGTTTAATGGACCTCAGTTTAAAGAACGTCGGTTTAATGGATCTCAGTTTAATGGACTCCAGAAATACAGGGTAAAACCCACTGGTTCAGTTGATGTGTAACCAACAAAATTATTAGTTCCAGAATTACCCATTATTGTTCCATTCAAGATAAAAGCAATCTCACCTCTGTCTACCACAGTCACCATTACCAGCCACTCTCTCATGCTCCTCCGTTAAATTGAGTCTGAACTGAATCACGAAATTGTAATGACACAATTGCAAAGAAACCATACCAGTGGCTTACGTGCTGGCCTGGAGTTTTACAACTCATTCGCCACAAGTTCAGTCCCCGCCTGTGGTATGGTTTGAGTCTTAACTGTGTACAGGAAGGCGCTGCATATATGCCACATCATTTTGGTGTCCCACATTTTTGTTGGTTTTCAATTGAGTCACTGTTCACTATGTTTGGTGCTTTTACTGGTTTCTGCATTTTTGCACAACAGTTGCATAAGGCAGTGGCAACTGGCACCATATTTTAAGGTAAGTATTGTATGCATAGTAGCTCCCTTGTATCCACGGGGGATTCCTTCCAGGACCTACCATGGATACCCGGAACTGTGGATAGTAGGGACTCCTATATGTAAGTCGTTTTTCATTTACATACATACCTGTGATAAACTTTAATTGATAAATTATGTAAAATAAGTCTAGAATTAACACTTTTTCATTGATGGGAAGCACTTCACGGCTTCTCTACTTTTGCACTTTGGGGTCATTATTAAGCAAAATTAAGGCCTATTTTTGGGCTAGAGTTAACCGTGGATAACTGAAACTGTGGATATCAAATCTGTGGATACAGGCGCTCTACTGTATTAAATCTCTGACCATTTTTGCTTACTTACAGGGGTGTGATGGATGAATCGGGCGAACAATTTGTGGCATACTTTTTACCCACGGAGGAGACGCTTAGGAAACGGAAGCGAGACATCGAGGCAAACATGGACTACATGGAAGACGATGAATACGACTACATTATGGCGCGTGAGTACAACTGGAACGTGAAGAACAAGGCGTCCAAGGGCTACGAGGAGAACTACTTCGTGGTGCTACGCAACGATGGCGTGTATTATAACGAACTGGAGACCAGGTCAGTGCCTCTCTTGTGATAAATGGTTTATAAAACCCACACATTGAGAACAAGATACAGTGGACCCCCGCTTAACGATCACTTCCCAATGCGACCAATTATGTAAGTGTGTTTGTACGTGTATGTTTGGGGGTCTGAAATGGACTAATCTACTTCACAATATTCCTTATGGGAACAAATTCGGTCAGTACTGGCACCTGAACATACTTCTGGAATGAAAAAATATTGTTAACCGGGGGTCCACTGTACTTGTGCAACTTTTTTGAATCTTTATTCTGGAAATGTTTCAGCAACCAGTGGCTTCTCAGTCCATTACAGAGAAGAATGGTGGAAGTAGAGGAGAAATTTGAGGTAATCAGTCCCTCATCCTGGAAACGATGTGTTCAGTCCACCAGTCTTCAAGATTGATGGACTGAACACATCAGTTCCAGGCTGTGGGACTGATTACCTCAAGCTCTTCCTCTATAACCACTGTTCTCCTCTGTATTGGACTGATGAAGCCACTGGCTTATGAAACGCCTCTAATACTCGGAAAGCCAGATTTATTTTTTATTACTGAAATATTGTTCTGGGGAAGAGCTCTTGATCAAATGAATCAGAGCTGCCTACCCCTACCTTAGTGTGTACCTGATTACCATCCACTCCCAAGACATTATATGACCTCCCTACAGGTTTATTGTTCCCAGTGATATACTACTACTATTAATACTACTGATACTACTACTAGTACTAGAAATACTACTAGTATTAGTACTACTACCCAACTAATACTATTAATACACTGCTAATAAATAATAAAATTAATAACAATTTGTGGTAGGGGACCTGAATGCTAAAGTAGGAGAAACTTTTAGAGAGGGTGTGGTAGGTAAGTTTGGGGTGCCAGGTGTAAATGATAATGGGAGCCCTTTGATTGAACTTTGTATAGAAGGGGTTTAGTTATAGGTAATACATATTTTAAGAAAAAGAGGATAAATAAGTATACAAGATATGATGTAGGGCGAAATGACAGTAGTTTGTTGGATTATGTATTGGTAGATAAAAGACTGTTGAGTAGACTTCAGGATGTACATGTTTATAGAGGGGCCACAGATATATCAGATCACTTTCTAGTTGTAGCTACACTGAGAGTAAAAGGTAGATGGGATACAAGGAGAATAGAAGCATCAGGGAAGAGAGAGGTGAAGGTTTATAAACTAAAAGAGGAGGCAGTTAGGGTAAGATATAAACAGCTATTGGAGGATAGATGGGCTAATGAGAGCATAGGCAATGGGGTCGAAGAGGTATGGGGTAGGATTAAAAATGTAGTGTTAGAGTGTTCAGCAGAAGTTTGTGGTTACAGGAAAGTGGGTGCAGGAGGGAAGAGGAGCGATTGGTGGAATGATGATGTAAAGAGAGTAGTAAGGGAGAAAAAGTTAGCATATGAGAAGTTTTTACAAAGTAGAAGTGATGTAAGGAGGGAAGAGTATATGGAGAAAAAGAGAGAGGTTAAGAGAGTGGTGAAGCATTGTAAAAAGAGAGCAAATGAGAGAGTGGGTGAGATGTTATCAACAAATTTTGTTGAAAATAAGAAAAAGTTTTGGAGTGAGATTAACAAGTTAAGAAAGCCTAGAGAACAAATGGATTTGTCAGTTAAAAATAGGAGAGGAGAGTTATTAAATGGAGAGTTAGAGGTATTGGGAAGATGGAGGGAATATTTTGAGGAATTGTTAAATGTTGATGAAGATAGGGAAGCTGTGATTTCGTGTATAGGGCAAGGAGGAATAACATCTTGTAGGAGTGAGGAAGAGCCAGTTGTGAGTGTGGGGGAAGTTCGTGAGGCAGTAGGTAAAATGAAAGGGGGTAAGGCAGCCGGGATTGATGGGATAAAGATAGAAATGTTAAAAGCAGGTGGGGATATAGTTTTGGAGTGGTTGGTGCAATTATTTAACCCTTTCAGGGTCCAAGGCCCAAATCTGGAGTCACGCACCAGTGTCCAAGAATTTTCAAAAAAAAAATTTGTTATTTTTTCTTATGAAATCGTAGAGAATCTTTTTGTGAAGGTAATAAAACAAAAAATACGAAATTTGGTGGAAAATTGACAAAATTATGCTCTCGCGAATTTTGATGTGTCAGCGATATTTACGAATCGGCGATTTTGCCGACTTTGACTCCCATTTTAGGCCAATTACATTATTCCAATCAACCAAATTCTTAGCTATTTCACTAGTATTACTTCTATTCTATCGATTGAGCACAAGAAATCGCCAAGTCAACTGTTTCAACTACAAAATAAAGTGATCGGAAATTGTTAATTTGGCCAATTTAACACAAAGTTCAAAATATTCCAATTTCAAAATAGGGTCCAGAATAAACAATGTAGGCATTCCTGGCACTAAACTAACATTTCCTCTGTTCATTAGTCATGTTTTGAGGCTTTACAAATAAATTCCATTTTGATTTTTTATTCACATAATGAATTTTTATTCACACCAAAAAATAGAAGATTTACTGCTATGCAATACTGTAATAATTGTATAAATATCATCACCATATTTGTGAATGTATATTAGACCCACCAGCTGACGTGTATTAGACGTGTGAGGTCGTTTGTTTACTCTTGAATATCGGCAAAAATTTAACATTTCCGCTACTTTGAGCTCAGTTTCAAGCCATTTCCAGTGCTAAAACCAATCAAAATCATCTCTATTTCTGTAATATTTCTTCCATTCTATCAAATGAGACCAAGAAATCGCAAATACAACTATAAAAAACATACGAAAAAACACTGCAAAGTTGCTGTTTTAATCAAAAAATCATGATTTCAGTTTTTTTCTCTCATTATACACAGTGTGCTGCAGGATCTGTTTTATGTGGTGCACACATACCACATAGATGTATTCTCTCATATCTAGGCCCAAATGTACCACTCACAGTTTATCAGAGTGAGCTGAGCTCATGGCGTAGATCTACGGTTTGGACACTCACCATAAAGCCGTAGATCTACGGGACGGACCCTGAAAGGGTTAATAAATGTATGGAAGAGGGTAAGGTACCTAGGGATTGGCAGAGAGCATGCATAGTTCCTTTGTATAAAGGCAAAGGGGATAAAAGAGAGTGCAAAAATTATAGGGGGATAAGTCTGTTGAGTGTACCTGGTAAAGTGTATGGTAGAGTTATAATTGAAAGAATTAAGAGTAAGACGGAGAATAGGATAGCAGATGAACAAGGAGGCTTTAGGAAAGGTAGGGGGTGTGTGGACCAGGTGTTTACAGTTAAACATATAAGTGAACAGTATTTAGATAAGGCTAAAGAGGTCTTTGTGGCATTTATGGATTTGGAAAAGGCGTATGACAGGGTGGATAGGGGGGCAATGTGGCAGATGTTGCAAGTGTATGGTGTAGGAGGTAGGTTACTGAAAGCAGTGAAGAGTTTTTACGAGGATAGTGAGGCTCAAGTTAGAGTATGTAGGAAAGAGGGAAATTTTTTCCCAGTAAAAGTAGGCCTTAGACAAGGATGTGTGATGTCACCGTGGTTGTTTAATATATTTATAGATGGGGTTGTAAGAGAAGTAAATGCGAGGGTCTTGGCAAGAGGCGTGGAGTTAAAAGATAAAGAATCACACATAAAGTGGGAGTTGTCACAGCTGCTCTTTGCTGATGACACTGTGCTCTTGGGAGATTCTGAAGAGAAGTTGCAGAGATTGGTGGATGAATTTGGTAGGGTGTGCAAAAGAAGAAAATTAAAGGTGAATACAGGAAAGAGTAAGGTTATGAGGATAACAAAAAGATTAGGTGATGAAAGATTGAATATCAGATTGGAGGGAGAGAGTATGGAGGAGGTGAACGTATTCAGATATTTGGGAGTGGATGTGTCAGCGGATGGGTCTATGAAAGATGAGGTGAATCATAGAATTGATGAGGGAAAAAGAGTGAGTGGTGCACTTAGGAGTCTGTGGAGACAAAGAACTTTGTCCTTGGAGGCAAAGAGGGGAATGTATGAGAGTATAGTTTTACCAACGCTCTTATATGGGTGTGAAGCGTGGGTGATGAATGTTGCAGCGAGGAGAAGGCTGGAGGCAGTGGAGATGTCATGTCTGAGGGCAATGTGTGGTGTGAATATAATGCAGAGAATTCGTAGTTTGGAAGTTAGGAGGAGGTGCGGGATTACCAAAACTGTTGTCCAGAGGGCTGAGGAAGGGTTGTTGAGGTGGTTCGGACATGTAGAGAGAATGGAGCGAAACAGAATGACTTCAAGAGTGTATCAGTCTGTAGTGGAAGGAAGGCGGGGTAGGGGTCGGCCTAGGAAAGGTTGGAGGGAGGGGGTAAAGGAGGTTTTGTGTGCGAGGGGCTTGGACTTCCAGCAGGCATGCATGAGCGTGTTTGATAGTGAATGGAGACAAATGGTTTTTAATACTTGACGTGCTGTTGGAGTGTGAGCAAAGTAACATTTATGAAGGGATTCAGGGAAACCGGCAGGCCGGACTTGAGTCCTGGAGATGGGAAGTACAGTGCCTGCACTCTGAAGGAGGGGTGTTAATGTTGCAGTTTAAAAACTGTAGTGTAAAGCACCCTTCTGGCAAGACAGTGATGGAGTGAATGATGGTGAAAGTTTTTCTTTTTCGGGCCACCCTGCCTTGGTGGGAATCGGCCAGTGTGATAATAATAAAAAAATAATATATATATATATATATATATATATATATATATATATATATATATATATATATATATCTATATATATATATATTTATATGCCTCGGTGGGAGACGGCCGACTTGTTGAAAAAAAAAAAAAAGAATGTATTACTTGGGGAATATAACATGTGATATCACTTGGGGAATATAACATGTGATATCACTTCGGGAATATAACATGTGATATCACTTGGGGAATATAGCATGTGACATCGCTTGTAATAATGACATTTCCGGCAGAGTGCGGCTGAGCAAGCGTCGTCTCAAACAAGGTCAACAACCCAACAACTCGCGACTGGTCGTCCGTCATCGACCTCTGATAGCCCAGGAGCACAAGACCCAACGCTTCCGAGAGCGCATGATGGAGCCTCCAGGAGAAGACGAAGAGGAGGAGGAAGAGGAGGAGGAAGAAGAAGAGGAGGAGGAGATGGAAGTTGAACAGAATGATAAAGGTTTGTAAATTTGCTCGCATCAGTTTGTCGTTTGGCTGATGGGAGTGAATGGGAAATGAGGATGAAATTTATTTTTGAGGGTCTGTCTGAGGCCCTTTCAGCAGAACTGCTGAAGGTGGAGCAAGTGACACTCAGATTTAATGAAAATCTACATTAATGTCTTGTCTGTGCATGATTGAAATGTTTTGTAGTTTAAAAAATAGGTTAGACAAGTAAATGAGTGGGTGTAGGTGGGTGTGAGTTGGACCTGCTTAGCTTGGGCCAGTAGGCCTGCAGCAGTGCTCCTTAAGTGTGTATGACTTGGACCTGCCTTCAGAGTGCAGGTACTGTACTTTCCACCACCACTTCCCTTCCTTCACAGTGCAGGTACAGTACTGTCCACCACCACTACCCTTCCTTCACAGTGCAGGTACTGTACTGTCCACCACTACCCTTCCTTCACAGTGCAGGTACTGTACTGTCCACCACTACCCTTCCTTCACAGTGCAGGTACAGTACTGTCCACCACCACTACCCTTCCTTCACAGTGCAGGTACTGTACTGTCCACCACAACCCTTCCTTCACAGTGCAGGTACAGTACTGTCCACCACCACCACCCTTCCTTCACAGTGCAGGTACTGTACTGTCCACCACAACCCTTCCTTCACAGTGCAGGTACAGTACTGTCCACCACCACTACCCTTCCTTCACAGTGCAGGTACTGTACTGTCCACCACCACCCTTCCTTCACAGTGCAGGTACTGTACTGTCCACCACCACTACCCTTCCTTCACAGTGCAGGTACTGTACTACCCACCACCACCACCCTTCCTTCACAGTGCAGGTACTGTACTGTCCACCACCACTACCCTTCCTTCACAGTGCAGGTACTGTACTATCCACCACCACTACCCTTCCTTCATAGTGCAGGTACTGTACTGTCCACCACCACCCTTCACAGTGCAGGTACTGTACTTCCCACCACTACCCTTCCTTCACAGTGCAGGTACTGTACTGTCCACCACCACCCTTCCTTCACAGTGCAGGTACTGTACTATCCACCACCACCCTTCCTTCACAGTGCAGGTACTGTACTTCCCACCACTTCCCTTCCTTCACAGTGCAGGTACTGTACTTCCCACCACTTCCCTTCCTTCACAGTGCAGGTACTGTACTGTCCACCACCACTACCCTTCCTTCACAGTGCAGGTACAGTACTGTCCACCACCACTACCCTTCCTTCACAGTGCAGGTACTGTACTGTCCACCACTACCCTTCCTTCACAGTGCAGGTACAGTACTGTCTACCACCACTACCCTTCCTTCACAGTGCAGGTACTGTACTGTCCACCACAACCCTTCCTTCACAGTGCAGGTACAGTACTGTCCACCACCACTACCCTTCCTTCACAGTGCAGGTACAGTACTGTCCACCACCACTACCCTTCCTTCACAGTGCAGGTACTGTACTATCCACCACCACCCTTCCTTCACAGTGCAGGTACTGTACTGTCCACCACCACTACCCTTCCTTTACAGTGCAGGTACTGTACTATCCACCACCACCACCCTTCCTTCACAGTGCAGGTACTGTACTACCCACCACCACTACCCTTCCTTCACAGTGCAGGTACTGTACTATCCACCACCACCACCCTTCCTTCATAGTGCAGGTACTGTACTACCCACCACCACTACCCTTCCTTCACAGTGCAGGTACTGTACTATCCACCACCACTACCCTTCCTTCATAGTGCAGGTACTGTACTGTCCACCACCACCCTTCACAGTGCAGGTACTGTACTTCCCACCACTACCCTTCCTTCACAGTGCAGGTACTGTACTGTCCACCACCACCCTTCCTTCACAGTGCAGGTACTGTACTATCCACCACCACCCTTCCTTCACAGTGCAGGTACTGTACTTCCCACCACTTCCCTTCCTTCACAGTGCAGGTACTGTACTGTCCACCACCACCCTTCCTTCACAGTGCAGGTACTGTACTGTCCACCACCACCACCCTTCCTTCACAGTGCAGGTACTGTACTATCCACCACCACCCTTCCTTCACAGTGCAGGTACTGTACTTCCCACCACTACCCCTCCTACAGAGTGTAGGCACCGTACTATCCACCACTACTCCTACAGAGTGCAGGCACCGTACTATCCACCACTACTACAGAGTGTAGGCACCGTGCTATCCACCACTACTCTTACAGAGTGTAGGCACCGCACTATCCACCACTACTCCTACAGAGTGTAGGCACCATACTATCCACCACTACTCCTACAGAGTGCAGGCACCATACTATCCACCACTACTCCCACAGAGTGTAGGCACTGTACTATCCACCACTACTCCTACAGATTGTAGGCACCGTACTATCCACCACTACTCCTACAGAGTGTAGGCACCATACTATCCACCACTACTCCTACAGAGTGTAGGCACCGTACTATCCACCACTACTACAGAGTGCAGGCACCGTACTATCCACCACTACCTTTCATACAGAGTGCAGACACTGTAGTGCAAAGCAATTTAAAATTCCAAAAGAACAGTAACTTGTCACACTCTAATATATCAAATCCTCAAATTATCATTATTGTTATTATTATTATTATTATTATTATTATTATTATTATTTTAATTATTATTATTATTATTTTTTTTATTATCACACTGGCCGATTCCCACCAAGGCAGGGTGGCCCGAAAAAGAAAAACTTTCACCATCATTCACTCCATCACTGTCTTGCCAGAAGGGTGCTTTACACTACAGTTTTTAAACTGCAACATTAACACCCCTCCTTCAGAGTGCAGGCACTGTACTTCCCATCTCCAGGACTCAAGTCCGGCCTGCCGGTTTCCCTGAATCCCTTCATAAATGTTACTTTGCTCACACTCCAACAGCACGTCAAGTATTAAAAACCATTTGTCTCCATTCACTCCTATCAAACACGCTCACGCATGCCTGCTGGAAGTCCAAGCCCCTCGCACACAAAACCTCCTTTACCCCCTCCCTCCAACCCTTCCTAGGCCGACCCCTACCCCGCCTTCCTTCCACTACAGACTGATACACTCTTGAAGTCATTCTGTTTCGCTCCATTCTCTCTACATGTCCGAACCACCTCAACAACCCTTCCTCAGCCCTCTGGACAACAGTTTTGGTAATCCCGCACCTCCTCCTAACTTCCAAACTACGAATTCTCTGCATTATATTCACACCACACATTGCCCTCAGACATGACATCTCCACTGCCTCCAGCCTTCTCCTCGCTGCAACATTCATCACCCACGCTTCACACCCATATAAGAGCGTTGGTAAAACTATACTCTCATACATTCCCCTCTTTGCCTCCAAGGACAAAGTTCTTTGTCTCCACAGACTCCTAAGTGCACCACTCACTCTTTTTCCCTCATCAATTCTATGATTCACCTCATCTTTCATAGACCCATCCGCTGACACGTCCACTCCCAAATATCTGAATACGTTCACCTCCTCCATACTCTCTCCCTCCAATCTGATATTCAATCTTTCATCACCTAATCTTTTTGTTATCCTCATAACCTTACTCTTTCCTGTATTCACCTTTAATTTTCTTCTTTTGCACACCCTACCAAATTCATCCACCAATCTCTGCAGCTTCTCTTCAGAATCACCCAAGAGCACAGTGTCATCAGCAAAGAGCAGCTGTGACAACTCCCACTTTGTGTGTGATTCTTTATCTTTTAACTCCACGCCTCTTGCCAAGACCCTCGCATTTACTTCTCTTACAACCCCATCTATAAATATATTAAACAACCACGGTGACATCACACATCCTTGTCTAAGGCCTACTTTTACTGGGAAAAAATTTCCCTCTTTCCTACATACTCTAACTTGAGCCTCACTGTCCTCGTAAAAACTCTTCACTGCTTTCAGTAACCTACCTCCTACACCATACACTTGCAACATCTGCCACATTGCCCCCTATCCACCCTGTCATACGCCTTTTCCAAATCCATAAATGCCACAAAGACCTCTTTAGCCTTATCTAAATACTGTTCACTTATATGTTTCACTGTAAACACCTGGTCCACACACCCCCTACCTTTCCTAAAGCCTCCTTGTTCATCTGCTATCCTATTCTCTGTCTTACTCTTAATTCTTTCAATTATAACTCTACCATACACTTTACCAGGTACACTCAACAGACTTATCCCCCTATAATTTTTGCACTCTCTTTTATCCCCTTTGCCTTTATACAAAGGAACTATGCATGCTCTCTGCCAATCCCTAGGTACCTTACCCTCTTCCATACATTTATTAAATAATTGCACCAACCCCTCCAAAACTATATCCCCACCTGCTTTTAACATTTCTATCTTTATCCCATCAATCCCGGCTGCCTTACCCCCTTTCATTTTACCTACTGCCTCACGAACTTCCCCCACACTCACAACTGGCTCTTCCTCACTCCTACAAGATGTTATTCCTCCTTGCCCTATACACGAAATCACAGCTTCCCTATCTTCATCAACATTTAACAATTCCTCAAAATATTCCCTCCATCTTCCCAATACCTCTAACTCTCCATTTAATAACTCTCCTCTCCTATTTTTAACTGACAAATCCATTTGTTCTCTAGGCTTTCTTAACTTGTTAATCTCACTCCAAAACTTTTTCTTATTTTCAACAAAATTTGTTGATAACATCTCACCCACTCTCTCATTTGCTCTCTTTTTACATTGCTTCACCACTCTCTTAACCTCTCTCTTTTTCTCCATATACTCTTCCCTCCTTGCATCACTTCTACTTTGTAAAAACTTCTCATATGCTAACTTTTTCTCCCTTACTACTCTCTTTACATCATCATTCCACCAATCGCTCCTCTTCCCTCCTGCACCCACTTTCCTGTAACCACACACTTCTGCTGAACACTCTAACACTACATTTTTAAACCTACCCCATACCTCTTCGACCCCATTGCCTATGCTCTCATTAGCCCATCTATCCTCCAATAGCTGTTTATATCTTACCCTAACTGCCTCCTCTTTTAGTTTATAAACCTTCACCTCTCTCTTCCCTGATGCTTCTATTCTCCTTGTATCCCATCTACCTTTTACTCTCAGTGTAGCTACAACTAGAAAGTGATCTGATATATCTGTGGCCCCTCTATAAACATGTACATCCTGAAGTCTACTCAACAGTCTTTTATCTACCAATACATAATCCAACAAACTGCTGTCATTTCGCCCTACATCATATCGTGTATACTTATTTATCCTCTTTTTCTTAAAATATGTATTACCTATAACTAAACCCCTTTCTATACAAAGTTCAATCAAAGGGCTCCCATTATCATTTACACCTGGCACCCCAAACTTACCTACCACACCCTCTCTAAAAGTTTCTCCTACTTTAGCATTCAGGTCCCCTACCACAATTACTCTCTCACTTGGTTCAAAGGCTCCTATACATTCACTTAACATCTCCCAAAATCTCTCTCTCTCCTCTGCATTCCTCTCTTCTCCAGGTGCATACACGCTTATTATGACCCACTTCTCGCATCCAACCTTTACTTTAATCCACATAATTCTTGAATTTACACATTCATATTCTCTTTTCTCCTTCCATAACTGATCATTTAACATTACTGCTACCCCTTCCTTTGCTCTAACTCTCTCAGATACTCCAGATTTAATCCCATTTATTTCCCCCCACTGAAACTCTCCTACCCCCTTCAGCTTTGTTTTGCTTAGAGCCAGGACATCCAACTTCTTTTCATTCATAACATCAGCAATCATCTGTTTCTTGTCATCCGCACTACATCCACGCACATTTAAGCACCCCAGTTTTATAAAGTTTTTCTTCTTCTCTTTTTTAGTAAATGTATACAGGAGAAGGGGTTACTAGCCCATTGCTCCCGGCATTTTAGTCGCCTCATACGACACGCATGGCTTACGGAGGAAAGATTCTTTTCCACTTCCCCATGGACAATAGAAGAAATAAAAAAGAACAAGAGCTATTTAGAAAAAGGAGAAAAACCTAGATGTATGTATATATATATATGCATGTGCGTGTCTGTGAAGTGTGACCAAAGTGTAAGTAGGAGTAGCAAGATATCCCTGTTATCTAGCATGTTTATGAGACAGAAAAAGAAACCAGCAATCCTACCATCATGCAAAACAGTTACAGGTTTTTGTTTCACAGTCATCTGGCAGGACGGTAGTACTTCCCTGGGTGGTTGCTGTCTACCAACCTACTACCTATACCTATTATTATTATTATTTTTATTATTATTATTATTACTCTCATTTGGCAGTGTTCAAACTGCCAAGGTCACATACTGCCGTTTGAGTGCATGGTAATTAGATTTCATGGAAAGTAGGGAAGGCTAGCTCCGGTTCCCTGGATCAAGAGTTCATTGTTATCATTTAAGGAATGTTTTTGGAGAAAGAATTCTTGGTTATGATTGACAAATTTCTGAAATTGGCCCAAATACAACAAAATTCTTGGACAAACAAAAGTTTTTGTATTTTTTAATTTTGCATTTTATTTTTAGTCAGGTAACGATTATTTAAACTTATTGTTGACAGATGTTTAATTTTTTGTTGCAGGGAGTGTTAAAGGTTCAGATGACGAGGGTAGTGACAGGTCCAGGTCCAGGTCCAGGTCCAGGTCCAGGTCTGCAAGTAAAGACCGTGCTCGGAGCAGGTCAGGCTCCAGATCACGCAGCAGGTCGGGGTCACGATCAAGGAGTCGTTCTCACAGTGGCTCACGCAGCAGGTCCCGCAGCAGGTCACACAGCAGGTCACGCAGCAGGTCACACAACAGGTCCCACAGCAGGTCCCGCAGCAAGTCTCGCAGCAGGTCTCACAGCAAGTCCCACAGCAGGTCACGCAGCAAGTCCCGCAGCAAATCCCGTAGCAGGTCCCAAAGCAGGTCACGAAGCAGGTCTCACAGCAAGTCGCGTAGCAAGTCCCGCAACAATTCACGAAGCAAGTCGCGAAGCAAGTCGCGAAGCAAGTCGCGAAGTAAGTCGCGAAGCAAGTCCCGTAGCAAGTCAAGAAGCAAATCTCGCAACAAGTCCCACAACAAGTCTCAAAGCAGGTCAAAGTCAAGGTAAATATAACGAGGAAAAAGTCACAATACCGTGACTGGAACAATACACAAATAGCACGCACTGAGAGAGGAGCTTGCGACGACATTTCTGCCCAACTTGGACCATTTACACGTGTGACTTGTATATGATCTAATGTGGTCTGAAATATCATAAGTTTTTCTCTCTCTTATGTGCAGGTTATTTATGTAAGGTAAACACACTGCCATATTAGTCTATAATGAATGTACTTTCATTGTAGTTTTAATAATAATGGTTGTGTATTAACTTGCCTCACCACTGTGTACCATCATCACCCACCACCACTACCTACCACCATCACCAACACCATCACCACTGGCATCACCCTCTACCACCATCACCACCACCATCACCACCACCATCACCACCACCATCACCACCACCATCACCCACTACCACCACCATAGTTATGACATATCAATGACTGGTTTGTATGTTATTTCTACTATTGGTTCCCAGCCAGGGGCCAGATGTCTACACTGATTCTTTTTTTCCACTAGGCTGTTGCTAGCCCACAGTCATCACAGCCTGGTTGATCTGCCACTTGCCAGAGACAGTGTTCCAATTTCCTCTTAAAGACTTCAACACTCACTCCAGTAGTGTTTTTTGATTTCAACACTCCAGTAGAGTTTCTTGACTTCAACACTCCAGTAGAGTTTCTTGATTTCAACACTCCAGCAGTGTTTCTTGACTTCAACACTCCAGTAGTGTTTCTTGACTTCAACACTCCAGTAGTGTTTCTTGATTTCAACACTCCAGTAGTGTTTCTTGATTTCAACACCAGTAGTGTTTCTTGACTTCAACACTCCAGTAGTGTTTCTTGACTTCAACACTCCAGTAGTGTTTCATGACTTCAACACTTCTTCCTGTTGTCCCAGGTCACGTTCCCGCTCCGCCTCCGGGTCCCGGGCGTCACGTTCTCGATCACGTTCTCCCATCAAGTCGAGATCTGGCTCTGGGTCCCCTTCAGGCAGCAGGTCCAGAAGTGTCTCCCCAGCACCATCAGAAAGGTAGGCCTCTCATTTATTTTGTATCTAAAGCCTAAAATATCAACATTTTTCACCATTTAACATTTCACTTTCCATAACATAAAGAGGTCCCATTTAACCCTTTCAGGCTTTTGGCCGTACTAGTACGGCTTACGCACCAGGGTTTTTGACGTACTAGTACGCCTAAATTCTAACGCCCTCAAATCTAGTGAGAGAAAGCTGGTAGGCCTACATATGAAAGAATGGGTCTATGTGGTCAGTGTGCGCAGTATAAAAAAAATCCTGCAGCACACAGTGCATAATGAGAAAAAAAAAACTTTGACCGTGTTTTTGGATTAAAACAGCGACTTTGCACTGTATTTTCGTATGGTATTTATTGTTGTATTCTAGTTTTCCTGGTCTCATTGTATAGAATGGAAGACATATTACAGAAATTGAGATGATTTTGGCTGGTTTTACAAAGAAAACTGCCTTGAAATTGCACTCAAAGTAGCAGAAATGTTTGATTTTTACCAAAGTTCAAAAGTAAACAAATCATGCTATGCGTCCAATACATGTCAACTGGTGAGTCTAATATTCTTTCACAAGTGCGCTGATAATATTTATACCATTTCTACACCAATGCAGTAGTCTGCATAACAGTAAATCTTCTATTTTTTTGTGAGAATAAAAATTCAAAGTGGAAAGGAAAAAAATGTAAGAGGGGCCTGGGGACATGACTAATGAACAGAGGAAATGTTATTTTAGTGCCAGGAATGTCTTTCTTGTTTATTCTGGACCCTATTCGGAAATTGGCATCTTTTGAAATTTGTGTGAAATTGGCAAAATTTCTAAATTCTGACCACTGTATTGGATAGTTGAAATCGGTAAATGGGTGGTTTCTTGTACTCATTCGATAGAAAAAATGGAGTTCTAGCAAAATAGTTATGATTTTTGTTGACAAGTACACTGGAATTGGCCGAAAATAGGGCTCAAAGTGGGCAAAATCGCCAATGCATAAACATCGTCGAGTCCGCTAATTTCACGAATGTATAATTCCGTAAGATTTCAATCAAATTTCATACTTTTGGTGTCATTATGACCAGGAAAAGATTCTCTATCTTTTCATAAGAAAAAAAATTTTTTTTTTTTAAATTTGGCCGACCCTGAGAACAAGTCTCTGAGAGGGCCTGTCGACCCTGAAAGGGTTAACCGATGATCACTGTATCGGTTTGAAGTACGTATTAATATATACTTAAAACTGTACCATTGTCTCAAGGTTCCCTCACTAAGTCAAACAAGGAGAGACAATAACATCTCAAGGTTTCTCACTAAGTCAAACAAGGAGAGACAATAACTGTCTCAAGGTTCCCTCACTAAGTCAAACAAGGAGAGAAAATAACTGTCTCAAGGTTCCCTCACTAAGTCAGACAAGGAGAGACAATAACGTCTCAAGGTTCCCTCACTAAGTCAAACAAGGAGAGACAATAACGTCTCAAGGTTTCTCACTAAGTCAAACAAGGAGAGACAATAACTGTCTCAAGGTTCCCTCACTAAGTCAAACAAGGAGAGACAGTAATGTCTCAAGGTTTCTCACTAAGTCAAACAAGGAGAGACAATAATTTCTCAAGGTTCCCTCACTAAGACAAACAAGGAGAGACAATAACGTCTCAAGGTTCCCTCACTAAGTCAAACAAGGAGAGACAATAACGTCTCAAGGTTCCCTCACTAAGTCAAACAAGGAGAGACAATAACGTCTCAAGGTTCCCTCACTAAGTCAAACAAGGAGAGACAATAACATCTCAAGGTTCCCTCACTAAGTCAAACAAGAAGAGATAATAACGTCTCAAGGTTTCTCACTAAGTCAAACAAGGAGAGACAATAATGTCTCAAGGTTCCCTCACTAAGACAAACAAGGAGAGACAATAATGTCTCAAGGTTCCCTCACTAAGTCAAACAAGGAGAGACAATAACATCTCAAGGTTTCTCACTAAGTCAAACAAGGAGAGACAATAACTGTCTCAAGGTTCCCTCACTAAGTCAAACAAGGAGAGACAATAACGTCTCAAGGTTTCTCACTAAGTCAAACAAGGAGAGACAATAACATCTCAAGGTTCCCTCACTAAGTCAAACAAGGAGAGACAATAACTGTCTCAAGGTTCCCTCACTAAGACAAACAAGGAGAGACAATAACGTCTCAAGGTCCCCTCACTAAGTCAAATAAGGAGAGACAGTAACGTCTCAAGGTTCCCTCACTAAGACAAACAAGGAGAGACAATAACGTCTCAAGGTTCCCTCACTAAGTCAAGCAAGGAGAGACAATAACTGCCTCAAGGTTCCCTCACTAAGTCAAACAAGGAGTGACAATAACTGTCTCAAGGTTCCCTCACTAAGACAAACAAGGAGAGACAATAATGTCTCAAGGTTCCCACACTAAGTCAAACAAGGAGAGACAATAACTGTCTCAAGGTTCCCTCACTAAGTCAAACAAGGAGAGACAATAATGTCTCAAGGTTCCCTCACTAAGACAAACAAGGAGAGACAATAACATCTCAAGGTTCCCTCACTAAGACAAACAAGGAGAGACAATAACATCTCAAGGTTCCCTCACTAAGACAAACAAGGAGAGACAATAATTGTCTCAAGGTTCCCTAAGTCAAACAAGGAGAGACAATAACTGTCTCAAGGTTTCCTCACTAAGACAAACAAGGAGAGACAATAACATCTCAAGGTTCCCTCACTAAGACAAACAAGGAGAGACAATAACGTCTCAAGGTTCCCTCACTAAGTCAAACAAGGAGAGACAATAACGTCTCAAGGTTTCTCACTAAGTCAAACAAGGAGAGACAATAACGTCTCAAGGTTCCCTCACTAAGACAAACAAGGAGAGACAATAACATCTCAAGGTTCCCTCACTAAGACAAACAAGGAGAGACAATAACATCTCAAGGTTCCCTCACTAAGACAAACAAGGAGAGACAATAACATCTCAAGGTTCCCTCACTAAGACAAACAAGGAGAGACAATAACGTCTCAAGGTTCCCTCACTAAGTCAAACAAGGAGAGACAATAACTGTCTCAAGGTTTCTCACTAAGTCAAACAAGGAGAGATAATAACGTCTCAAGGTTCCCTCACTAAGTCAAACAAGTATTGTATTTCCTTGTACAATATAAAAATGTAATCTACACATGTTAAAATATTGTTAGGTATAAAACCCACTAACATCCATGTGTATTTCAGGTAGACTAAATCTACAGTCTACGGTCTACTTAAGACTAGATATACGTATTGAGTGGTACAGTTATAAGAATGAATTATTACAAAAAAGAGAGGGGGGAAATAGTACAAATTTAAGTGTACATGTATTAATGCGTACAGTGGTACCTCGGCACACGAACACCTCCCAACTCGAACAATTACATAAGTGTATTTTTGTAAGTGCTTTTGTAAGTGTATTTTTGGGGATCTGAAACGGGAACAAATTTGTTCGGTATCGGCACTTGAACAGCCTTCTGGAAGGAATTAAGTTCGTAACCCAAGGTGCCACTCTACTCTGAACTGCTTAAGTAGTTTCTAACAGGCTCTGGGATTCCAGGAAATTGTTAGTTGTTTTTGTTTTGTCTTATTGTTTATGTTGCACCAACAGTATTTCAACATGCCGGCTGTCTTCCACCAAGTCAGGTGACTTATAAAGTAAAAGGACACAAGTCCAACTAATGTGACATTTTATTGTGGCAACGTTTCGCTCTCCAGGAGCTTTATCAAGTCATAATGGCTTGATAAAGCTCCTGGAGAGCGAAACGTTGCCACAAAAAAATGTCACATTAGTTGCACTTGTGCCCTTTTACTTTACATATTGTCGGTAATTCTACCAACTTTATTACAAGAAACACCTTAACCATCATTCATACAGTCTTGCCAGTCACGCACATATACAACACTTTACATCTTCCTCTAAACAGCAAATATCCCAAACTCCTCCAGCTGAGTACAGGCACTGTACTTACCACCTCATTTGGTCTTTACACATAGAAGGGGATGCTAATGTAAGGCTCTTGGGCCAGGGAGTTGGAGTTATACGTGCCTTTGGATCAAATCTAATCATGTCCCAGTTTTCCAGGCGCTGTGTGACCCTTGAGGATTTAGTGCTTTACAGTCTGAATACACTCAGGGGGTCGTGTGGGGCCTGGGGAGTGAGGGAGTGGTTTGATCCAGTTCCCTGGACCAAGAGCCCTTCAGTAGGATCATGGCAGCCTTCCTCTGTGTAGGGAGGTTCTGTGACTTGATCTGCAGGTTGACTGTGTATTCACCTATGCAAGTTTTTACAGACGAATCTCCTGCTAGTGTGGCCGTGACAGACTCTAGCTCAAGTCCCTTCAAAGCTGTCATCATGACTCACGAAATCATAATGATTTCATGAGTCATGATGACAGCCTTGAGGGGACTTGAGCTAGAGTTCGTCACGGCCACGCTAGTGTGAGATTCGTCTGTAAAAACTTGCATTTGTGGTCACAGTGGTGCCTATGCTAACCTACTTATTTATTTGTGGTTGCAGGGGTCGAGTCACAGCTCCTGGCCCCTCCTCTTCACTGGTGCTACTAGGTCACTCTCTCCCTGCTCCATAAGCTTTATCATACCTCTTCTTAAAGCTATGTATAGATCCTGCCTTGACTACATCACTCCCCAGACTATTCCATTTCCTGACAACTCTGTGACTGAAGAAATACTTCCTAACATCCCTGTGACTCATCTGAGTGTTTACCAGCACGTGCAACGTTTTAATATGTATTATAAAATTTTTGAAAATCGGAAGTGTCCAGAAATGGGGGAAAATGAGGATTTTTTTTTTTCCATTCGCTCAAGATCCTTCATCAACACAAAATTTTGAAAAACAGGAAAATTTTTAAGATTCTCTGCTCAGGGTTTAGCTAATACAACTGTATTATTATTTTTTTTTTGGGGGGGGGGAATTTGATACTGAAAAAGGCTCCTAATATTTTTGAAGAGGTTTTTCTCCCATGCAAATGTATCATCACACAATTATATATATATATAAAACCTTTTGTCACTGCCTTATTAATCTTAAGTTAGTCTTAAGTTTGACCAAAATGCTCTCCATATTAAGGGTCTTTCTGCATGAACACCCAAATGTTATTCACCTTTGTACAAACATTGTATCATGCTGAAATAAACTGTCTTTATCTTATCTTTATCTAAATATATCACTTTTCTTTAATAGGTCTGCAAAATCAGCGGCTTCCAGCAGATCAGCACGGTCAAGTGGTAGAAGTAGGAGCGGGTCGCCTGCTGTCAACAGTTCACCAGGCCGCCGCGGCTCACCCACACGCAGCAAGGCTTCCGCCTCGGACTCGGGTTCCGATTCCGATTCGTCAGACTCCAGCTCCGGTTCTGACTAGCCTTAGTGTCTTGTACATTCAGTACCACTATATGAAGACAGTATAAGTCACAGTGACTTATACTAGTGTCTTGTACACTTAGTACTGCTACCACAATACCATGGATGAAACTTTTAATTTAGTTAGGACACTTCCCTGGAGATGGGAAGTACAGTGCCTGCACTCTGAAGGAGGGGTGTTAATGTTGCAGTTTAAAAACTGTAGTGTAAAGCACCCTTCTGGCAAGACAGTGATGGAGTGAATGATGGTGAAAGTTTTTCTTTTTCGGGCCACCCTGCCTTGGTGGGAATCGGCCAGTGTGATAATAAAAAAAAAAAAAAATACTTCATACAATATTCAATCCATCTTGAATCATTCTGAAGTTACAAGAGAAGTGATAACAAGTTAGGACGAATTGAATCATTTCAAAGTTCCATTTCCAGCTTCTGAGTTCAATGTGACTTGTTCTGTCTTGATCGAATCTTATTAAATATCTCAAGTCTTGCGTCGGACACAGAGTAGTAACATTATTGTATAGATTATTTCAGAAATATTAACTAGGAAGACTGTAATTTCTGATAACAGAAAGGAGGACTGAAACTGGTGACCTGAAGTTTTGTTTCATATGAATTTTGAGAGGCGGACACGATTGACCTTAAACCAGTTGATGTGGGACAGACAGTTATATAGAGGAATTTTGTTGTTATATTTAATCTATGGAGATGCTTCATTCAGTTCACAGGGATGTACATGAGTGTATACAAGTGTAGTTGTGTGAGTGACTGGGTTAGTGAGGTCACTGTACTTGCCTGTTTTGTGGTAACAGGGGTCGAGTTGCTGTTCCTGGCCCCGCCTCTTTGCTGGTTGCTGCGAGGTTCACTCTCTTCCTGCTCCTTGAGCTTTATCGTACCTCTTTTTAAAGCTGTGTGTGGGTGAGCATAGGCTAGAGGCACTGCAGGAGGTCACTGTCATCTGAAGGAACAGTAGACTTCCTGCAGTGCAATGCAGTGATACAGGCACTGTAGGAGGTCACCATTCATCCTGCAGTGCCTTATCTCATCCTTCACCCCAGACAGTGACCTCACTAACCAAGCCACTCACATGACTATACCTGTATAAATATACTTGTCCATTCCTGCCTTCCTCTCATGTATATATATACGGGCTCCCTTTCCTTCATGTGTTTGGGTGGCTAGTTAATGGTCCAGGTTCGACCAAAACATTGTCATAAACTTTCTCCCACATGCGGCTTTTTTGTGTATACAAACCTTCTTCATAGGTGAAAATATTCAGCGAAGTTCCTTTACACCGTTACACTGTTTTTCCAATTTTAAGAAATCACGTATTGTGTGTACTGTTCAACTTAACACTTCAGTTCAGTATTTTAAAAGACTGTGTAGTATGTGTTGTTTGGGTCCCCCAACTTAGAACCTAAGTTCAGGGCCGGATTAAGGCGTGGGCTTTGTGGACTGCAGCCCAGGGTCCTCTGCCCGCTGCAGGACTTCCAGGTCCTGCAACCCAGAGGCCTCTGCCAGCTGGAGGGCCTCCACCAGCTGGAGGGCCTCCACCAGCTGGAGGACCTCCACCAGCTGGAGGACCTCCACCAGCTGGAGGACCTCCACCAGCTGGAGGGCCTCCACCAGCTGGAGGGCCTCCACCAGCTGGAGGACCTCCACCAGCTGGAGGTCCTACAGAGATGTTCCCAACAACTTACAATTTACTGATGTTTTGGATAAATTTGTTGCCAAGAAATTACACAAAGTAAATGTTTGAATTTTAATTGTGGTTAACCTTTTAAAAATAAATTTAATATTTCTTTAACCTTTTTCCTTTTGAAAATATCACTGGGGCTCTGTTACCATAACTAAGCTGGGAAACTTGCATCATGCCAAATGCTAATACAGTGGACCCCCGGCATACAATATTAATCCGTTCCTGAGAGCTCATCATATGTCGAAATTATCGTAAGGCGAATTAATTTTCCCCTTAAGAAATAATGGAAATCAAATTAATCTGTGCAAGACACCACAAAGTATGAAAAAAAAAAAATTTTTACCACATGAAATATTAATTTTAATACACACAAACTGACACTTACCTTTATTGAAGATCTGGTGATGATTGATGGGATGGGAGGAGGGGAGAGTGAGGAAGTTGTTAAAGTTTAGAAGGGGAATCCCCTTCCATTAGGACTTTAGGTAGCACGTCCTTTTCCGGGGTTACTCCCCCTTCTTCTTTTAATGCCACTAGGACCAGCTGACCATGGTGCAGCAACAGCTGACCGTGTTGCAGCAACAGCTGACTTTGGTGCAGCAGCAGCTGACCATGGTGCAGCAACAGCTGATGGTGGTGTAGCAGCAGCTGACTGTGGTGCAGCAACAGCTGACCATGGTGCAGCAACAGCTGACCGTGGTGCAGCAACAGCTGACCGTGGTGCAGCAACAGCTGACCGTGGTGCAGCAACAGCTGACCATGGTGCAGCAGCAGCTGACTGTGGTGCAGCAACAGCTGACCATGGCGCAGCAGCAGCTGACCGTGGTGCAGCAACAGATGACGGTGGTGTAGCAGCAGCTGACTGTGGTGCAGCAACAGCTGACCATGGTGCAGCAACAGCTGACCATGGTGCAGCAACAGCTGACTGTGGTGCAGCAACAGCTGACCGTGGTGCAGCAACAGCTGACTTTGGTGCAGCAGCAGCTGACCATGGTGCAGCAACAGATGACAGTGGTGTATCAGCAGCTGACTGTGGTGCAGCAACAGCTGACCATGGTGCAGCAACAGCTGACCATGGTGCAGCAACAGCTGACTGTGGTGCAGTAACAGCTGACCGTGGTGCAGCAACAGCTGGCTTTGGTGCAGCAGCAGCTGACCGTGGTGCAGCAACAGCTGACTTTGGTGCAGCAACAGCTGACCATGGTGCAGCAGCAGCTGACCATGGTGCAGCAACAGCTGACCATGGTGCAGCAACAGCTGACCGTGGTGCAGCAACAGCTGACTTTGGTGCAACAGCAGCTGACCATGGTGCAGCAACAGCTGACTGTGGTGCAGCAACAGCTGACCATGGTACAGCAGCAGCTGACCGTGGTGCAGCAACAGATGATGGTGGTGTAGCAGCAGCTGACTGTGGTGTAGCAACAGCTGACTGTGGTGCAGCAACAGCTGACTGTGGTGCAGCATCAGCTGACCGTGGTGCAGCAACAGCTGGCTTTGGTGCAGCAGCAGCTGGCTTTGGTGCAGCAGCCGCTGACTGTGGTGCAGCAACAGCTGACTTTGGTGCAGCAGCAGCTGACCGTGGTGCAGCAACAGATGACGGTGGTGTAGCAGCAGCTGACTGTGGTGCAGCAACAGATGACGGTGGTGCGGCAACAGCTGACTGTGGTGCAGCAACAGATGATGGTGGTGTAGCAGCAGCTGACTGTGGTGCAGCAACAGATGACGATGGTGCGGCAACAGCTGACCATGGTGCAGCAACAGATGACGGTGGTGTAGCAGCAGCTGACTGTGGTGCAGCAACAGATGACGATGGTGCGGCAACAGCTGACCGTGGTGCAGCAACAGATGATGGTGGTGTAGCAGCAGCTGACTGTGGTGCAGCAACAGATGACGATGGTGCGGCAACAGCTGACCGTGGTGCAGCAACAGATGACGGTGGTGTAGCAGCAGCTGACTGTGGTGCAGCAACAACTGACCATGGTGCAGCAACAGCTGACCGTGGTGCAGCAGCAGCTGACCGTGGTGCAGCAACAGCTGACCATGGTGCAGCAACAGCTGACCATGGTGCAGCAACAGCTGACTTTGGTGCAGCAGCAGCTGACCGTGGTGCAGCAACAGCTGACTTTGGTGCAGCAACAGCTGACCGTGGTGCAGCAACAGATGACAGTGGTGTAGCAGCAGCTGACTGTGGTGCAGCAACAGCTAACCGTGGTGCAGCAACAGCTGACCATGGTGCAGCAACAGCTGACCGTGGTGCAGCAACAGCTGACTGTGGTGCAGCAACAGCTGACCATGGTGCAGCAACAGCTGGCTTTGGTGCAGCAGCAGCTGACCGTGGTGCAGCAACAGCTGACTTTGGTGCAGCAACAGATGATGGTGGTGTAGCAGAAGCTGACTGTGGTGCAGCAACAGCTGACCATGGTGCAGCAAGAGCTGACCATGGTGCAGCAGCAGCTGACCATGGTGCAGCAACAGCTGACCATGGTGCAGCAACAGCTGACCATGGTGCAGCAACAGCTGACCGTGGTGCAGCAACAGCTGACTTTGGTGCAGCAGCAGCTGACCGTGGTGCAGCAATAGCTGACCGTGGTGCAGCAACAGCTGAGCATGGTGCAGCAGCAGCTGACCGTGGTGCAGCAACAGATGACGGTGGTGTAGCAGCAGCTGACTGTGGTGCAGCAACAGCTGACCGTGGTGCAGCAACAGCTGACCATGGTGCAGCAACAGCTGACTGTGGTGCAGCAACAGCTGACCATGGTGCAGCAACAGCTGACTTTGGTGCAGCAGCAGCTGGCTTTGGTGCAGCAGCAGCTGACTGTGGTGCAGCAACAGCTGACTTTGGTGCAGCAGCAGCTGACCGTGGTGCAGCAACAGATGACGGTGGTGTAGCAGCAGCTGACTGTGGTGCAGCAACAGATGACGGTGGTGTGGCAACAGCTGACCGTGGTGCAGCAACAGATGACGGTGGTGTAGCAGCAGCTGACTGTGGTGCAGCAACAACTGACCATGGTGCAGCAACAGCTGACCGTGGTGCAGCAGCAGCTGACCGTGTTGCAGCAACAGCTGACCGTGGTACAATAGTACGTATTTCCCACCCTTTTTACATGTGATCGCTTAAGAGATGGTATCTCCTGCTATCTGTTTTTCATTTATCCACACTAATAACAGTCTCTCAACATTGAGTACTTGCGATCTCTGTTTCGAAAACAAACTTGCACCTTTTGCCGTTTTGTTGGCCACAATAGTAGCGATGGTTGATTGGGGTTTGGTATACAACCTGGCCAGCTCTGAGACACGCACTCCACTTTCGTACTTAGCAATTATCTCTTTCTTCATTTCCATAGTAATTTTCACCTTTTTTACCGCACGGTTGGCACTAGAAGCTTTCTTGGGGCCCATGGTGACTTATTTTGCAGGTACAATCACTAAAAACGCTGTGATAATATGAAATGTACCAATTGTACACGTGGATGCGACCGCACTGGCTGGCTTGTAAACACTGGCACACACGGGGCAGCTGAGGACACACGTGGGACGCGTCCTGGACGAATTGCGTGTGGCGAGGCAAAATTTTTGCGTTAAAATGTATCGTATGCCGGATTTAATGTATGCTGATGCCATCGTATGCCAGGGGTCCACTGTACAGTTAACTAGATACCCAAGGAATTTCTAAGCCTTTGGAAATGCCATCTATAAAATCTATATTTTGGTCTTCTCCATGTGTGCGTGTGAAGCAGAATTCTTCCTCGGTAAGTCGTGCATGTTGTGAGAGGCGACGAAAATGCCAGAAGCAAGGGGCTAGTAACCCCCTACGGTATACATTACAGCCTCTCCTAATTTAGCGATGTACTCGTTTACTGATGCCTCAATCTTACGAAGGGCTCTTTGACGAATGTTTTTACCTAAATAATTTATGTTAGAGCTGATTTCCTCTATACAGTGGAACCTCGGTGTCTGGAATTGATTAATTGGATTTACATTGTTTCTTATGGGAAATATTGCTTCAGTTTTCGTAAAATTCAGTTTATAGTCAGACTTTTTCGAACGGATTACTCACATAAACCGAGGTTCCACCATACCAGAAATGTTATAAATGATGCAAAAGTGACAGTAAAACAATATCAAAGATGGTTGAAACAAACTCACTACCATTATGGTATGATCCTCACTTAGTGACGAATTTGTTTAACGATGTGGTCTCAGAAACAACTCCGTCGTTAAGTGAGGAGAGGCTGTACTAAATATATAAAGGGAGACTTTCGTTTTTCTTTTTCAGTTGCCCCGTCCTTAGTGGTAATGACCGGTTTACTGCGGAAAAAGAAAATGTATTTTTCTCTGGTTAGCACTGTGTCTTATGAACACAACTGTTTTGTATAATGGTCCCACTGGAAAGTGTGATGTGTCACTGTGAATACAAAAAGGACACCACTGGAAAAATAAATTTGTGAGTGTTGTAGTGTACTGCACTATGTACAGTGTATCTGAGTGTTGTAGTGTACTGCACTATGTACAGTGTATCTGAGTGTTGTAGTGTACTGCACTATGTACAGTGTATCTGAATGTTGTAGTGTACTGCACTATGTACAGTGTATCTGAGTGTTGTAGTATACTGCACTATGTACAGTGTATCTGAGTGTTGTAGTGTACTGCACTATGTACAGTGTATCTGAGTGTTGTAGTGTACTGCACTATGTACAGTGTATCTGAGTGTTGTAGTGTACTGCACTGTGTACAGTGTATCTGAGTGTTGTAGTGTACTGCACTGTGTACAGTGTATCTGAGTGTTGTAGTGTACTGCACTGTGTACAGTGTATCTGAGTGTTGTAGTGTACTGCACTGTGTACAGTGTATCTGAGTGTTGTAGTGTACTGCACTGTGTACAGTGTATCTGAGTGTTGTAGTGTACTGCACTGTGTACAGTGTATCTGAGTGTTGTAGTGTACTGCACTGTGTACAGTGTATCTGAGTGTTGTAGTGTACTGCACTGTGTACAGTGTATCTGAGTGTTGTAGTGTACTACACTACAGTGTAGACCTTAGAAGCATTCTAGCTAATATCCCAGACCCTAGAAGCATTCTAGCTAATATCCCAGACTCTAGAAGCATTCTAGCTAATATCCCAGACTCTAGAAGCATTCTAGCTAATATCCCAGACCCTAGAAGCATTCTAGCTAATATCCCAGACTCTAGAAGCATTCTAGCTAATATCCCAGACCCTAGAAGCATTCTAGCTAATATCCCAGACTCTAGAAGCATTCTAGCTAATATCCCAGACCCTAGAAGCATTCTAGCTAATATCCCAGACCCTAGAAGCATTCTAGCTAATATCCCAGACCCTAGAAGCATTCTAGCTAATATCCCAGACCCTAGAAGCATTCTAGCTAATATCCCAGACCCTAGAAGCATTCTAGCTAATATCCCAGACCCTAGAAGCATTCTAGCTAATATCCCAGACCCTAGAAGCATTCTAGCTAATATCCCAGACCCTAGAAGCATTCTAGAGGCAGTCAATTACAATTACAGGTGTAGTGTACCTGTGATGACCAAAATTAGAGCAAGCAAAAGACAAGAGGATTTATAACTTGTATTTCCTTCACCAAATAAGCAACAAGATCAGATGAAACACCGTGAGAGACCAGCAGCCCAGACAAGTCTGCCAAACCTGGTGTCACAAGAACCACATCGCTTCACAGCTCTGGCGGGCTTGTCCTCATTTGTGGTTGCCGGGGGCCGAGTCACAACTCCTGGCCCCGCTTCTTCACTGGTGGCTACTAGGTCCACTCTCTCCCTGCTCCATGAATTTTATCATACCTCTTTTTAAAGCTATGTATGGATCCTGCTTCCACTACATCACTCTCCAAATTGTGTCACTTTCCAAACAACTCTGTGATTAGCCAATGAACCGAGGTACTGATATAACGACAGGGCCTCTGTACATTGTTAAATCCTTAGCACCTGGCTCACTGATTGGGAGGCAGCCTATATGAGAGTGTGACATACACTGAATATAGTGTAATATACTCTTAGCATACCACATAATTCCTATCACAAGCCCTAGAAGCATTCTGCAAGCATTCTAGTTCACATCCCAGGTCCTAGAAGCATTCTAGTATATCCTGGCCCTATAAGCATTCTGAAAACATTCTAATATATATCACAGGCTTTAGAAGCATTCTAAAATCATTATAGTATAAATCTCAGATCCCTACAGGCATCTCGGTATTTATAAAGATCTCCGAGGTCCCTGAAGGCACCCCAGTAATTATAATAATCCTTACTAGTCAGAAACCCCTTTGCTGATAGCAAAATGCTGAAATATAGTGCATATTTCCTGGTATATAAGGTGCTGCCAGTCTACAGGGCCCAGCAGGCTTGTTAACTTCAAAGGATATAACAATGGATAGCTCTCTCACAGGCTGACAGAATTAATTAGGTTAAGATAAGGTGACAAGAAGATCCCCTGTCAGTCAGGATTAATCAGATTTACCTGTGTCGTCACACTTGGTGTGATAATGCTGGCGCTGAACACTAGTGCGTTGAATACTGGTGTGTTGAACACTAGTGTGTCTTGTTCAACCACACCCTTGTGCTCTACTGTTAGGATTGTGTTCTGCTAGGACTGTGTTCTACAGAAATGTGTTCTACTAGGACTGTGTTCTACTACTAGGATTGTGTTCTTTAAGGATTATGTTCTAACAGGACTGTGTTCTACAAGGATTGTGTTCTACATGACTGTTCTACAAGGACTGTGTTCTACAAGGATTGTGTTCTACATGACTGTTCTACAAGGACTGTGTTCTACAAGGATTGTGTTCTACAGGACTGTGTTCTACAGGGCTGTGTTCTAGGATTATGTTCTACTAGGACTGTTCTACTAGGACTGTGTTCTACAAGGATTGTGTTCTACTAGGACTGTGTTCTACAAGGATTGTGTTCTACTAGGACTGTGTTCTACTACTAGGATTGTGTTCTCTAAGGATTATGTTCTAACAGGACTGTGTTCTACAAGGATTGTGTTCTACAGGACTGTGTTCTACAAGGACTGTGTTCTACAAGGATTGTGTTCTACATGACTGTGTTCTACAAGGACTGTGTTCTACTACTAGGATTGTGTTCTCTAAGGATTATGTTCTAACAGGACTGTGTTCTACAAGGATTGTGTTCTACATGACTTCTACAAGGACTGTGTTCTACAAGGATTGTGTTCTACAGGACTGTGTTCTATAAGGACTGTGTTCTACAAGGGCTGTGTTCTACAGGGCTGTGTTCTAGGATTATGTTCTACTAGGACTGTGTTCTACAAGGACTGTGTTCTACAAGGACTGTGTTCTACAAAGACTGTGTTCTACAGGACTGTGTTCTACTAGGATTATGTTCTACAGGACTGTGTTCTACTAGGACTGTGTTCTACAGGACTGTGTTCTCCGAGGATTATGTTCTACAGGACTGTGTTCTACAAGGATTGTGTTCTACAGGACTGTGTTCTACAAGGACTGTGTTCTACAAGGATTGTGTTCTACAGGACTGTTTTACAAGAACAGTGTTGAACAAGAACAGTTACTGGACTAAACAAGAACAGTTACTGGACTAAACAAGAACAGTTACTGGACTAAACAAAAACAGTGTTGAACAAGAACAGTTACTGGACTGAACAAGAACAGTTACTGGACTAAACAAGAACAGTGTTGAACAAGAACAGTTACTGGACTGAACAAGAACAGTTACTGGACTAAACAAGAACAGTGTTGAACAAGAACAGTTACTGGACTAAACAAGAACAGTTACTGGACTAAACAAGAACAGTTACTGGACTAAACAAGAACAGTTACTGGACTAAACAAGAACAGTGTTGAACAAGAACAGTTACTGGACTAAACAAGAACAGTTACTGAACTAAACAAGAACAGTTACTGGACTAAACAACAACAGTTACTGGACTAAACAAGAACAGTTACTGGACTAAACAAGAACAGTTACTGGACTAAACAACAACAGTTACTGGACTAAAGAACAGTTACTGGACTAAACAACAACAGTTACTGGACTAAACAACAACAGTTACTGGACTAAACAACAACAGTTACTGGACTTAACAAGAACAGTTACTGGACTAAACAACAACAGTTACTGGACTAAACAACAACAGTTACTGGACTAAACAAGAACAGTTACTGGACTAAACAACAACAGTTACTGGACTAAACAACAACAGTTACTGGACTAAACAAGAACAGTTAATGGACTAAACAAGAACAGATACTGGACTAAACAACAACAGTTACTGGACTAAACAACAACAGTTACTGGACTAAACAAGAACAGTTACTGGACTTAACAAGAACAGTTACTGGACTAAACAACAACAGTTACTGGACTAAACAACAACAGTTACTGGACTAAACAAGAACAGTTACTGGACTTAACAAGAACAGTTACTGGACTTAACAAGAACAGTTACTGGACTAAACAACAACAGTTACTGGACTAAACAAGAACAGTTACTGGACTTAACAAGAACAGTTACTGGACTTAACAAGAACAGTTACTGGACTAAACAACAACAGTTACTGGACTAAACAAGAACAGTTACTGGACTAAACAAGAACAGTTACTGGACTAAACAAGAACAGTGTTGAACAAGAACAGTTACTGGACTGAACAAGAACAGTTACTGGACTAAACAAGAACAGTGTTGAACAAGAACAGTTACTGGACTGAACAAGAACAGTTACTGGACTAAACAAGAACAGTGTTGAACAAGAACAGTTACTGGACTAAACAAGAACAGTTACTGGACTAAACAAGAACAGTGTTGAACAAGAACAGTTACTGGACTAAACAAGAACAGTTACTGGACTAAACAAGAACAGTTACTGGACTAAATAACAACAGTTACTGGACTAAACAAGAACAGTTACTGAACTAAAGAACAGTTACTGGACTAAACAAGAACAGTTACTGGACTAAACAAGAACAGTTACTGGACTAAACAAGAACAGTTACTGGACTAAACAACAACAGTTACTGGACTAAACAACAACAGTTACTGGACTAAACAAGAACAGTTACTGGACTTAACAAGAACAGTTACTGGACTAAACAACAACAGTTACTGGACTAAACAACAACAGTTACTGGACTAAACAAGAACAGTTACTGGACTAAACAACAACAGTTACTGGACTAAACAAGAACAGTTACTGGACTAAACAAGAACAGTTACTGGACTAAACAAGAACAGTTACTGGACTAAACAAGAACAGTTACTGGACTAAACAACAACAGTTACTGGACTAAACAAGAACAGTTACTGGACTTAACAAGAACAGTTACTGGACTAAAGAACAACAGTTACTGGACTAAACAACAACAGTTACTGGACTAAACAAGAACAGTTACTGGACTTAACAAGAACAGTTACTGGACTTAACAAGAACAGTTACTGGACTAAACAACAACAGTTACTGGACTAAACAAGAACAGTTACTGGACTTAACAAGAACAGTTACTGGACTAAACAACAACAGTTACTGGACTAAACAAGAACAGTTACTGGACTTAACAAGAACAGTTACTGGACTAAACAAGAACAGTTACTGGACTAAACAAGAACAGTTACTGGACTAAACAAGAACAGTTACTGGACTAAACAAGAACAGTTACTGGACTGAACAAGAACAGTTACTGGACTTAACAAGAACAGTTACTGGACTTAACAAGAACAGTTACTGGACTAAACAACAACAGTTACTGGACTAAACAAGAACAGTTACTGGACTTAACAAGAACAGTTACTGGACTAAACAAGAACAGTTACTGGACTAAACAAGAACAGTTACTGGACTAAACAAGAACAGTTACTGGACTGAACAAGAACAGTTACTGGACTGAACAAGAACAGTTACAAGATTTAAGATGAAGTTATATTGTGGTGGGTTGGTAGGTATGGTATGGTCATGGGCTCTACTAATGGGGCATCTCCTACCTGCTTACTCTATACCCATGGGCATCACGACCGGGTATCCCACAGGAGAGACACTACCAGCTTACCAGTCAACCACAACTACCACAATTGCTGGTAAGATTATGTAAATTATATGTGTACTAGTGCTGATCTTTGAGGTACCCCACTCAATACCCCTTCCCTAGTTACTGGTATAAAGGCGTGTGTACTCATTTGTGGTTGTAGGAGTCGGATCACAGCTCCTGGCACTATAGCAGGCCTTCTGGCCCATACAAGGCAGGTCCTTCTCTAAATCAACCATTTAAACCTGAAGTATACCTGTAGAGAGTTCCGGGGGGTCAACGCCCCCACTACGGGTCCTGACCCGTCCGGGGCCCAAGACGTCAACTGCCTCCCAGCATACATAAGGGGGATTACCAATAGACCCCTGGCTGTCTTCAAGCAGGCACTGAACAGGCACCTAAAGTCAGTAGCTGACCAACCGGGCTGTGGTTCGTACATCAGTTTGCGTGCAGCCAGCAGTGGCAGCCTGGTTGATCAGACCCTGATCCACCACAAGGCCTGGTCTCAGAGCAGCGGGGGCATTGACCTCCGAAACCCTCTCCAGGTATACTCCAGGGTATTCTGTAATATAGATGGCAAGTGAGGCTTGAGTGACACATGACCTGAAGATTGACATGTTGACATGAGAACGGGTAAACAACGTGTTCGTGGGACTCCTGTGTTGTTAGGTGCTACTGGGCCTTGTTAAGTAAGATAAGATAAGATAAGATTTCGTTGGGATTTTTAACCCCGGAGGGTTAGCCACCCAGGATAACCCAAGAAAGTCAGTGCGTCATCGAGGACTGTCTAACTTATTTCCATTGTGGTCCTTAATCTTGTCCCCCAGGATGCCACCCACACCAGTCGACTAACACCCAGGATGCCACCCACACCAGTCGACTAACACCCAGGTACCTATTTGCTGCTAGGTAAACAGGACAACAGGTGTAAGGATACGTGTCGGAATTTCCACCCGCCGGGAATCGAACCCGAGCCCTCCGTGTGTGAAGCGGGAGCTTTAGCCACCAGGCCACCGGGCCACCAGACCATGATGATGATGATGATGATGATGATGATGACATTTTGCAGTTTGTAGTATTATGTTTTGTGGTGCTTATTGAGGCTTCCAGACATTGTTGACGTCTGAGATCTTGTTCTGTCAGGCCGAGCTGCGCCTCGTCTTAATTCATCTGATGTCCCGAGGAGTCCCTGTGGAGGACACAGGAGTTTTGTGATAACCAGGGGTCTTGAAGACAGCCAGGGGTCTTGAAGACAGCCAGGGGTCTTGAAGACAACCAGGGGTCTTGAAGACAACCAGGGGTCTTGAAGACAGCCAGGGGTCTTGAAGACAACCAGGGGTCTTGAAGACAGCCAGGGGTCTTGAAGACAACCAGGGGTCTTGAAGACAACCAGGGGTCTTGAAGACAGCCAGGGGTCTTGAAGACAACCAGGGGTCTTGAAGACAACCAGGGGTCTCGAAGACAGCCAGGGGTCTCGAAGACAGCCAAAGGTATATTGGCAATCCCCCTTGTGTATGCTGGGAGGCAGTTGAACAGTCTTGGGCCCCTGACACTGTGTTGTCTCTTAGTGTACTCGTGACTCCCCCGCTTTTCATTGAGGGGACCAGGAGCTGCTACTTATCATAAGAGTCTTTTGTGAGGTACTCTATCCAAGGCTTTACTGAATTCCAAATCAACAACGTTATATTCCGCCTTTACTGAAGAGAGTTAACTCTGTCTACTTTATTGTCTACGCACCGACATTTCAGAGTACACAGAGTGCATAGAGGACGACTATGGGACGGTACTCAAGGCTGGTAGTACAGAGAGGTGCAAGAAGGTGGTTCAAATCGACCCTTCCGGGTGTCACCTAGACGACCCTATAACCACCTTCATCCTGGTCGACACCGACGCTGACCCAGGCTCTGTCACCCACCAGCCTCACCAGGTATGTCTAGCCCAGCTCTTTCCACTGTCTACAAGCACGTCCTAGACGCTGGTGACACTCGTTTTAGACATTTGATGAAGCTATCTTTAAGATTCTGACTGAGAGACGTCCCTTCTGGACACCTTGTGAGTACCATCAGTTACATTATGATTGTGGTGTCCCAATTGTAATTATTATTTTGTGCGCTGTGCATGTGTGTGTGTGCGTACTCGCCTATTTGTGGTTGCAGGGGTCGATTCACAGCTCCTGGCCCCACCTCTTCGCTAGTCACTACTAGGTCCTCTCTCTCCCTGCTCCAGGAACCTTGTATGTGTGTGTATGTATAACAGAGAGTATTTCCGTCAGGTCGTAAGTGACAGTGAAGCAGAGTTGTACCTACAAGAGACGCAAGCTGGGTCGTACGACATCTACTGCTACGACGGACGTAACTATACTACCAACACGCAATATCGCGTCAACGTTGGATGTAAGCAAGTATTATTATTATTATTATTAAGGAGGGTGGGGAGAGAGCCTTCTGCTTGACTATTCTGGCCTCATTCAACTAGATAATACAGGATAGTTCTTAATCTAGATAGTAGTAGTTAGTTCTACTCAAAAGATAGTCTTGGTGTGGACTACCAAGTACTCAGCCATCTATTACTCCCATATAATATCACGTACTACTATGTGCTATCATGACCTAGTATGTAATACCATGTACTGTCATGTACCACAATGTACTATCATGCACCACAATGTACTATCATGCACCACAGTGTACTATCATGATCCTGGTTTATACGATATACAAACCTGGGTCATCGCTAGAGGCAAAATCCTCACAAAAATTATTTCTGGACGGAGTATCGAGCCTCCACGGGCCGTACTGAGCCCAGGAGCTTATAAAGATCCTCCAGTCCTCCAAACCCAGGCTGGTTTAGCGCCTCCAGAAGGCTGAAATACTCGAAATAAATGAATGTCTGGCGTCCTTTTCAGACGAGCCAGAGGACCTGAGGGACTGGAGATGCGCCTCTTTTAACTGGGAGACACTGGTGTGTAGGTGGCTGGTGACTGATAACCCTGTCAAGACTGTCACCTTCCCCTACCTGGCTACCTCTGCTACACCCAGGTGAGGTATACTGCCACCTGTATCACCTGTTCTGCCTCTGCTACACCCAGGTGACTGATAACCCTGTCAAGACTGTCACCTTCCCCTACCTGGCTACCTCTGCTACACCCAGGTGAGGTATACTGCCACCTGTATCACCTGTTCTGCCTCTGCTACACCCAGGTGACTGATAACCCTGTCAAGACTGTCACCTTCCCCTACCTGGCTACCTCTGCTACACCCAGGTGAGGTATACTGCCACCTGTATCACCTGTTCTGCCTCTGCTACACCCAGGTGACTGATAACCCTGTCAAGACTGTCACCTTCCCCTACCTGGCTACCTCTGCTACACCCAGGTGAGGTATACTGCCACCTGTATCACCTGTTCTGCCTCTGCTACACCCAGGTGACTGATAACCCTGTCAAGACTGTCACCTTCCCCTACCTGGCTACCTCTGCTACACCCAGGTAAGGTATACTGCCACCTGTATCACCTGTTCTGCCTCTGCTACACCCAGGTGACTGATAACCCTGTCAAGACTGTCACCTTCCCCTACCTGGCTACCTCTGCTACACCCAGGTGAGGTATACTGCCACCTGTATCACCTGTTCTGCCTCTGCTACACCCAGGTGACTGATAACCCTGTCAAGACTGTCACCTTCCCCTACCTGGCTACCTCTGCTACACCCAGGTAAGGTATACTGCCACCTGTATCACCTGTTCTGCCTCTGCTACACCCAGGTGACTGATAACCCTGTCAAGACTGTCACCTTCCCCTACCTGGCTACCTCTGCTACACCCAGGTGAGGTATACTGCCACCTGTATCACCTGTTCTGCCTCTGCTACACCCAGGTGACTGATAACCCTGTCAAGACTGTTACCTTCCCCTACCTGGCTACCTCTGCTACACCCAGGTGAGGTATACTGCCACCTGTATCACCTGTTCTGCCTCTGCTACACCCAGGTGACTGATAACCCTGTCAAGACTGTTACCTTCCCCTACCTGGCTACCTCTGCTACACCCAGGTGAGGTATACTGCCACCTGTATCACCTGTTCTGCCTCTGCTACACCCAGGTGACTGATAACCCTGTCAAGACTGTTACCTTCCCCTACCTGGCTACCTCTGCTACACCCAGGTGAGGTATACTGCCACCTGTATCACCTGTTCTGCCTCTGCTACACCCAGGTGACTGATAACCCTGTCAAAACTGTCACCTTCCCCTACCTGGCTACCTCTGCTACACCCAGGTGAGGTATACTGCCACCTGTATCACCTGTTCTGCCTCTGCTACACCCAGGTGACTGATAACCCTGTCAAGACTGTCACCTTCCCCTACCTGGCTACCTCTGCTACACCCAGGTGAGGTATACTGCCACCTGTATCACCTGTTCTGCCTCTGCTACACCCAGGTGACTGATAACCCTGTCAAGACTGTTACCTTCCCCTACCTGGCTACCTCTGCTACACCCAGGTGAGGTATACTGCCACCTGTATCACCTGTTCTGCCTCTGCTACACCCAGGTGACTGATAACCCTGTCAAGACTGTTACCTTCCCCTACCTGGCTACCTCTGCTACACCCAGGTGAGGTATACTGCCACCTGTATCACCTGTTCTGCCTCTGCTACACCCAGGTGACTGATAACCCTGTCAAAACTGTCACCTTCCCCTACCTGGCTACCTCTGCTACACCCAGGTGAGGTATACTGCCACCTGTATCACCTGTTCTGCCTCTGCTACACCCAGGTGACTGATAACCCTGTCAAGACTGTTACCTTCCCCTACCTGGCTACCTCTGCTACACCCAGGTGAGGTATACTGCCACCTGTATCACCTGTTCTGCCTCTGCTACACCCAGGTGACTGATAACCCTGTCAAGACTGTTACCTTCCCCTACCTGGCTACCTCTGCTACACCCAGGTGAGGTATACTGCCACCTGTATCACCTGTTCTGCCTCTGCTACACCCAGGTGACTGATAACCCTGTCAAAACTGTCACCTTCCCCTACCTGGCTACCTCTGCTACACTCAGGTGACTGATAACCCTGTCAAGACTGTCACCTTCCCCTACCTAGCTACCTCTGTTGCACTCAGGTGACTAATAACCCTGTCAAGACTGTCACCTTCCCCTACCTAGCTACCTCTGCTACACCCAGGTGACTAATAACCCTGTCAAAACTGTCACCTTCCCCTACCTAGCTACCTCTGCTACACCCAGGTGACTAATAACCCTGTCAAAACTGTCACCTTCCCCTACCTAGCTAACTCTGCTACACCCAGGTGACTAATAACCCTGTCAAAACTGTCACCTTCCCCTACCTAGCTAACTCTGCTACACCCAGGTGACTAATAACCCTGTCAAAACTGTCACCTTCCCCTACCTAGCTACCTCTGCTACACCCAGGTGACTAATAACCCTGTCAAAACTGTCACCTTCCCCTACCTAGCTACCTCTGCTACACCCAGGTGACTAATAACCCTGTCAAAACTGTCACCTTCCCCTACCTAGCTACCTCTGATACACCCAGGTGAAGTACACTGCCAGCTGTGTCACTTGTACACCAGTCTGTAACAGTACACATACTGTACATTACTGTACACATACACGTACATTTATGTTGGTTTTTAATGGGTTAATGGAGGGAAGGGAGAGAGGTAAACCCGTAGGGGGTTGGGCAATACCCTGGGTAATGGGTGGAAGTCATGGGTGATTAAGAAAATGGGGTAAATAGGTACCTGCCTTATTAATTCTTAGATCATGGCCCCCATTAATGTTCTCATTGCACTAAGGTACTGTATTGTTCCTCAGAGAGTGTCATTGTGAGGTACCTACGTGCCCTGAGGTACCTACGTACGTTGATGGGGCTCCTAAATACACTGATGGGGTTCCTATGTACACTGAGGCACCTATGTACCTTAATGAGGCTGCTACGTACTCTAATGGGGTTCCTACGTACACCGATGGGACTCCTATTTATCCTAAGGCACCTACTTACCCTGATGATATATATACGTACCCAGAGGCATCTACGTATCCTGCTGCACCTGCGTACCCTGAGACATCTACGTATCCTGATGCACCTACGTACCATAATGGGACACCTACCTGCTTCCTCACCTGCTGCACCTGGACGCAGGATTCGGGATACGAACCTACCTATCCTAACCTATCAATGGTGTTCCTACGTAGGAACGCCCTGGTACCTAATGACCTCACCTTTTATCATCATGCTGACTACCTGGCAATAGGTGAGTTCTAGTACCTATTTTCCCCTGATAATTAGGAGGCTTCAGGAAGCTAGGTGACTGTACATCCTCACCCATCCTTCAGAGAGCAGGCTCTGTACTTCCCATAAGATTTGCAGTAGTGTGTACAATCATTTACAGATTTCTGAATCTCAAATCTGTGCTTAAATCACTTAATTAGCGAGGTTAACCTACCTGTGTGTACCTGTGTGTACCTGCAGTGTTACCTGGACCAGCTGAAGAAGTGAGCTTAGAGGTGGTAAATGAGACAAGAATGGTGAAGGTGAGCTGGGGAACACCACCAGCTCTCTGGAAGTTCCCTGCCAGCATCACTCATCTCCTGGAGTACAAGAGGCAGCATCAGGATACCTGGACCATGGTACGTGTGTTATTAATACTACACCACTGTTATTAAGACTACTACACCAGGGTTATTAAGACTACTACACCAGGGTTATTAAGACTACTACACCAGGGTTATTAAGACTACTACACCAGGGTTATTAAGACTACTACACCAGGGTTATTAAGACTACTACACCAGGGTTATTAAGACTACTACACCTGGGTTATTAAGACTACTACACCAGGGTTATTAAGACTACTACACCAGGGTTATTATGACTACTACACCAGGGTTATTAAGACTACTACACCAGGGTTATTAAGACTACTACACCAGGGTTATTAAGACTACTACACTAGGGTTATTATGACTACTACACCAGGGTTATTAAGACTACTACACCTGGGTCATTAAGACTACTACACCAGGGTTATTAAGACTACTACACCTGGGTTATTAAGACTACTACACCAGGGTTATTAAGACTACTACACCAGGGTTATTAAGACTACTACACCAGGGTTATTAAGACTACTACACCAGGGTTATTAAGACTACTACACCAGGGTTATTAAGACTACTACACCAGGGTTATTAAGACTACTACACCAGGGTTATTAAGACTACTACACCAGGGTTATTAAGACTACTACAACAGGGTCATTAAGACTACTACAACAGGGTCATTAAGACTACTACACCTGGGTTATTAAGACTACTACACCTGGGTTATTAAGACTACTACACCTGGGTTATTAAGACTACTACACCAGGGTTATTAAGACTACTACACCTGGGTTATTAAGACTACTACACCAGGGTTATTAAGACTACTACACCAGGGTTATTAAGACTACTACACCTGGGCTATTAAGACTACTACACCAGGGTTATTAAGACTACTTCACCAGGGTTATTAAGACTACTACACCAGGGTTATTAAGACTACTACACCAGGGTTATTAAGACTACTACACCAGGGTTATTAAGACTACTACACCAGGGTTATTAAGACTATTACACCAGGGTTATTAAGACTACTACACCAGGGTTATTAAGACTACTACACCAGGGTTATTAAGACTACTACACCAGGGTTATTAAGACTACTACACCTGGGTTATTAAGACTACTACACCAGGCTTATTAAGACTACTACACCAGGGTTATTAAGACTACTACACCAGGGTTATTAAGACTACTACACCAGGGTTATTAAGACTACTACACCTGGGTTATTAAGACTACTACACCAGGGTTATTAAGACTACTACACCAGGGTTATTAAGACTACTACACCAGGGTTATTAAGACTACTACACCTGGGTTATTAAGACTACTACACCTGGGTTATTAAGACTACTACACCAGGCTTATTAAGACTACTACACCAGGATTATTAAGACTACTACACCAGGGTTATTAAGACTACTACACCAGGGTTATTAAGACTACTACACCAGGGTTATTAAGACTACTACACCTGGGTTATTAAGACTACTACACCAGGGTTATTAAGACTACTACACCAGGGTCATTAAGACTACTACACCTGGGTTATTAAGACTACTACACCAGGCTTATTAAGACTACTACACCAGGGTTATTAAGACTACTACACCAGGGTTATTAAGACTACTACACCAGGGTTATTAAGACTACTACACCAGGGTTATTAAGACTACTACACCAGGGTTATTAAGACTACTACACCAGAGTTATTAAGACTACTACACCTGGGTTATTAAGACTACTACACCAGGGTTATTAAGACTACTACACCAGGGTCATTAAGACTACTACACCAGGGTTATTAAGACTACTACACCAGGGTTATTAAGACTACTACACCAGGGTTATTAAGACTACTACACCAGGCTTATTAAGACTACTACACCAGGGTTATTAAGACTACTACACCTGGGTTATTAAGACTACTACACCTGGGTTATTAAGACTACTACACCTGGGTTATTAAGACTACTACACCTGGGTTATTAAGACTACTACACCAGGCTTATTAAGACTACTACACCAGGGTTATTAAGACTACTACACCAGGGTTATTAAGACTACTACACCAGGGTTATTAAGACTACTACACCAGGGTTATTAAGACTACTACACCAGGGTTATTAAGACTACTACACCAGGGTTATTAAGACTACTACACCTGGGTTATTAAGACTACTACACCAGGGTTATTAAGACTACTACACCAGGGTTATTAAGACTACTACACCTGGGTTATTAAGTCTACTACACCAGGGTTATTAAGACTACTACACCAGGGTTATTAAGACTACTACACCAGGGTTATTAAGACTACTACACCAGGGTTATTAAGACTACTACACCAGGGTTATTAAGACTACTACACCAGGGTTATTAAGACTACTACACCAGGGTTATTAAGACTACTACACCAGGGTTATTAAGACTACTACACCTGGGTTATTAAGACTACTACACCAGGGTTATTAAGACTACTACACCTGGGTTATTAAGACTACTACACCAGGGTTATTAAGACTACTACACCAGGGTTATTAAGACTACTACACCAGGGTTATTAAGACTACTACACCAGGGTTATTAAGACTACTACACCTGGGTTATTAAGACTACTACACCAGGGTTATTAAGACTACTACACCAGGGTTATTAAGACTACTACACCAGGGTTATTAAGACTACTACACCAGGGTTATTAAGACTACTACACCAGGGTTATTAAGACTACTACACCTGGGTTATTAAGACTACTACACCAGGGTTATTAAGACTACTACACCAGGGTTATTAAGACTACTACACCAGGGTTATTAAGACTACTACACCAGGGTTATTAAGACTACTACACCAGGGTTATTAAGACTACTACACCAGGGTTATTAAGACTACTACACCAGGGTTATTAAGACTACTACACCAGGGTTATTAAGACTACTACACCAGGGTTATTAAGACTACTACACCAGGGTTATTAAGACTACTACACCAGGGTTATTAAGACTACTACACCAGGGTTATTAAGACTACTACACCAGGGTTATTAAGACTACTACACCAGGGTGATTAAGACTACTACACCAGGGTTATTAAGACTACTACACCAGGGTGATTAAGACTACTACACCAGGGTTATTAAGACTACTACACCAGGGTTATTAAGACTACTACACCAGGGTTTTTAAGATTACTACACCAGGGTTATTAAGACTACTACACCAGGGTTATTAAGACTACTACACCAGGGTTATTAAGACTACTACACCAGGGTTATTAAGACTACTACACCAGGGTTATTAAGACTACTACACCTGGGTTATTAAGACTACTACACCAGGGTTATTAAGACTACTACACCAGGGTTATTAAGACTACTACACCTGGGTTATTAAGACTACTACACCAGGGTTATTAAGACTACTACACCAGGGTTATTAAGACTACTACACCAGGGTTATTAAGACTACTACACCAGGGTTATTAAGACTACTACACCTGGGTTATTAAGACTACTACACCTGGGTTATTAAGACTACTACACCAGGGTTATTAAGACTACTACACCTGGGTTATTAAGACTACTACACCAGGGTTATTAAGACTACTACACCAGGGTTATTAAGACTACTACACCAGGGTTATTAAGACTACTACACCAGGGTTATTAAGACTACTACACCAGGGTTATTAAGACTACTACACCAGGGTTATTAAGACTACTACACCAGGGTTATTAAGACTACTACACCAGGGTTATTAAGACTACTACACCAGGGTTATTAAGACTACTACACCAGGGTTATTAAGACTACTACACCAGGGTTATTAAGACTACTACACCAGGGTTATTAAGACTACTACACCAGGGTTATTAAGACTACTACACCAGGGTTATTAAGACTACTACACCAGGGTTATTAAGACTACTACACCAGGGTTATTAAGACTACTACACCAGGGTTATTAAGACTACTACACCAGGGTTATTAAGACTACTACACCAGGGTTATTAAGACTACTACACCAGGGTTATTAAGACTACTACACCAGGGTTATTAAGACTACTACACCAGGGTTATTAAAACTACTACACCTGGGTTATTAAGACTACTACACCTGGGTTATTAAGACTACTACACCAGGGTTATTAAGACTACTACACCAGGGTTATTAAGACTACTACACCAGGGTTATTAAGACTACTACACCAGGGTTATTAAGACTACTACACCAGGGTTATTAAGACTACTACACCAGGGTTATTAAGACTACTACACCAGGGTTATTAAGACTACTACACCAGGGTCATTAAGACTACTACACCAGGGTTATTAAGACTACTACACCAGGGTTATTAAGACTACTACACCAGGGTCATTAAGACTACTACACCAGGGTTATTAAGACTACTACACCAGGGTTATTAAGACTACTACACCAGGGTTATTAAGACTACTACACCAGGCTTATTAAGACTACTACACCAGGGTTATTAAGACTACTACACCTGGGTTATTAAGACTACTACACCTGGGTTATTAAGACTACTACACCTGGGTTATTAAGACTACTACACCTGGGTTATTAAGACTACTACACCAGGCTTATTAAGACTACTACACCAGGGTTATTAAGACTACTACACCAGGGTTATTAAGACTACTACACCAGGGTTATTAAGACTACTACACCAGGGTTATTAAGACTACTACACCAGGGTTATTAAGACTACTACACCAGGGTTATTAAGACTACTACACCTGGGTTATTAAGACTACTACACCAGGGTTATTAAGACTACTACACCAGGGTCATTAAGACTACTACACCAGGGTTATTAAGACTACTACACCTGGGTTATTAAGACTACTACACCTGGGTTATTAAGTCTACTACACCAGGGTCATTAAGACTACTACACCAGGGTTATTAAGACTACTACACCAGGGTTATTAAGACTACTACACCAGGGTTATTAAGACTACTACACCAGGGTTATTAAGACTACTACACCAGGGTTATTAAGACTACTACACCTGGGTTATTAAGACTACTACACCAGGGTTATTAAGACTACTACACCTGGGTTATTAAGACTACTACACCAGGGTTATTAAGACTACTACACCAGGGTTATTAAGACTACTACACCAGGGTTATTAAGACTACTACACCAGGGTTATTAAGACTACTACACCTGGGTTATTAAGACTACTACACCAGGGTTATTAAGACTACTACACCAGGGTTATTAAGACTACTACACCAGGGTTATTAAGACTACTACACCAGGGTTATTAAGACTACTACACCAGGGTTATTAAGACTACTACACCAGGGTTATTAAGACTACTACACCAGGGTTATTAAGACTACTACACCAGGGTTATTAAGACTACTACACCAGGGTTATTAAGACTACTACACCAGGGTTATTAAGACTACTACACCAGGGTTATTAAGACTACTACACCAGGGTTATTAAGACTACTACACCAGGGTTATTAAGACTACTACACCAGGGTTATTAAGACTACTACACCAGGGTTATTAAGACTACTACACCAGGGTTATTAAGACTACTACACTAGGGTTATTAAGACTACTACACCAGGGTTATTAAGACTACTACACCAGGGTTATCAAGTGTGACCATGGCGTAATAGCGCACAAAATGCGCGCTAAAGGAATAACAGGAAAAGTCGGTCGATGGATCTATAATTTCCTCACTAACAGAACACAGAGAGTAGTCGTCAACAGAGTAAAGTCCGAGGCAGCTACGGTGAAAAGCTCTGTCCCACAAGGCACAGTACTAGCTCCCATCTTGTTCCTCATCCTCATATCCGACATAGACAAGGATGTCAGCCACAGCACCGTGTCTTCCTTTGCAGATGACACCCGAATCTGCATGACAGTGTCTTCCATTGCAGACACTGCAAGGCTCCAGGCGGACATCAACCAAATCTTTCAGTGGGCTGCAGAAAACAATATGAAGTTCAACGATGAGAAATTTCAATTACTCAGATATGGTAAACATGAGGAAATTAAATCTTCATCAGAGTACAAAACAAATTCTGGCCACAAAATAGAGCGAAACACCAACGTCAAAGACCTAGGAGTGATTATGTCGGAGGATCTCACCTTCAAGGACCATAACATTGTATCAATCGCATCTGCTAGAAAAATGACAGGATGGATAATGAGAACCTTCAAAACTAGGGAGGCCAAGCCCATGATGACACTCTTCAGGTCACTTGTTCTATCTAGGCTGGAATATTGCTGCACTCTAACAGCACCTTTCAAGGCAGGTGAAATTGCCGACCTAGAAAATGTACAGAGAACTTTCACGGCGCGCATAACGGAGATAAAACACCTCAATTACTGGGAGCGCTTGAGGTTTCTAAACCTGTATTCCCTGGAACGCAGGAGGGAGAGATACATGATTATATACACCTGGAAAATCCTAGAGGGACTAGTACCAAACTTGCACACGAAAATCACTCACTACGAAAGCAAAAGACTTGGCAGACGATGCACCATCCCCCCAATGAAAAGCAGGGGTGTCACTAGCACGTTAAGAGACCATACAATAAGTGTCAGGGGCCCGAGACTGTTCAACTGCCTCCCAGCACACATAAGGGGGATTACCAACAGACCCCTGGCAGTCTTCAAGCTGGCACTGGACAAGCACCTAAAGACAGTTCCTGATCAGCCGGGCTGTGGCTCGTACGTTGGTTTGCGTGCAGCCAGCAGCAACAGCCTGGTTGATCAGGCGCTGATCCACCAGGAGGCCTGGTCACAGACCGGGCCGCGGGGGCGTTGACCCCCGAAACTCTCTCCAGGTAAACTCCAGGTAAACTACTACACCAGGGTCATTAAGACTACTACACCAGGGTTATTAAGACTACTACACCAGGGTGATTAAGACTACTACACCAGGGTTATTAAGACTACTACACCAGGGTTATTAAGACTACTACACCAGGGTTTTTAAGATTTCTACACCAGGGGTATTAAGACTACTACACCAGGGTTATTAAGACTACTACACCAGGGTTATTAAGACTACTACACCAGGGTTATTAAGACTACTACACCAGGGTTATTAAGACTACTACACCAGGGTTATTAAGACTACTACACCAGGGTTATTAAGACTACTACACCAGGGTTATTAAGACTACTACACCAGGGTTATTAAGACTACTACACCTGGGTTATTAAGACTACTACACCAGGGTTATTAAGACTACTACACCAGGGTTATTAAGACTACTACACCAGGGTTATTAAGACTACTACACCAGGGTTATTAAGACTACTACACCTGGGTTATTAAGACTACTACACCAGGGTTATTAAGACTACTACACCAGGGTTATTAAGACTACTACACCTGGGTTATTGAGACTACTACACCAGGGTTATTAAGACTACTACACCAGGGTTATTAAGACTACTACACCAGGGTTATTAAGACTACTACACCAGGGTTATTAAGACTACTACACCAGGGTTATTAAGACTACTACACCAGGGTTATTAAGACTACTACACCAGGGTTATTAAGACTACTACACCAGGGTTATTAAGACTACTACACCAGGGTTATTAAGACTACTACACCAGGGTTATTAAGACTACTACACCAGGGTTATTAAGACTACTACACCAGGGTTATTAAGACTACTACACCAGGGTTATTAAGACTACTACACCAGGGTCATTAAGACTACTACACCAGGGTCATTAAGACTACTACACCAGGGTTATTAAGACTACTACACCAGGGTTATTAAGCCTACTACACCAGGGTTATTAAGCCTACTACACCAGGGTTATTAAGACTACTGCACCAGGGTTATTAAGACTACTACACCAGGGTTATTAAGACTACTACACCAGGGTTATTAAGACTACTACACCAGGGTTATTAAGACTACTACACCAGGGTTATTAAGACTACTACACCAGGGTTATTAAGACTACTACACCAGGGTTATTAAGACTACTACACCAGGGTTATTAAGACTACTACACCAGGGTTATTAAGACTACTACACCTGGGTTATTAAGACTACTACACCAGGGTTATTAAGACTACTACACCTGGGTTATTAAGACTACTACACCAGGGTTATTAAGACTACTACACCAGGGTTATTAAGACTACTACACCAGGGTTATTAAGACTACTACACCAGGGTTATTAAGACAACTACACCAGGGTTATTAAGACTACTACACCAGGGTTATTAAGACTACTACACCAGGGTTATTAAGACTACTACACCTGGGTTATTAAGACTACTACACCAGGGTTATTAAGACTACTACACCAGGGTCATTAAGACTACTACACCAGGGTCATTAAGACTACTACACCAGGGTTATTAAGACTACTACACCTGGGTCATTAAGACTACTACACCAGGGTCATTAAGACTACTACACCAGGGTCATTAAGACTACTACACCAGGGTTATTAAGACTACTACACCAGGGTTATTAAGACTACTACACCAGGGTTATTAAGACTACTACACCAGGGTTATTAAGACTACTACACCAGGGTTATTAAGACTACTACACCAGGGTCATTAAGACTACTACACCAGGGTTATTAAGACTACTACACCAGGGTTATTAAGACTACTACACCAGGGTTTTTAAGACTACTACACCAGGGTTATTAAGACTACTACACCAGGGTTATTAAGACTACTACACCAGGGTTATTAAGACTACTACACCTGGGTTATTAAGATTACTACACCAGGGTTATTAAGACTACTACACCAGGGTTATTAAGACTACTACACCAGGGTTATTAAGACTACTACACCTGGGTTATTAAGACTACTACACCAGGGTTATTAAGACTACTACACCAGGGTTATTAAGACTACTACACCAGGGTTATTAAGACTACTACACCAGGGTTATTAAGACTACTACACCAGGGTTATTAAGACTACTACACCAGGGTTATTAAGACTACTACACCTGGGTTATTAAGACTACTACACCAGGGTTATTAAGACTACTACACCAGGGTTATTAAGACTACTACACCAGGGTTATTAAGACTACTACACCAGGGTTATTAAGACTACTACACCAGGGTTATTAAGACTACTACACCAGGGTTATTAAGACTACTACACCAGGGTTATTAAGACTACTACACCAGGGTTGTTAAGACTACTACACCAGGGTTATTAAGACTACTACACCAGGGTTATTAAGACTACTACACCAGGGTTATTAAGACTACTACACCAGGGTTATTAAGACTACTACACCAGGGTTATTAAGACTACTACACCAGGGTTATTAAGACTACTACACCTGGGTTATTAAGACTACTACACCAGGGTTATTAAGACTACTACACCAGGGTTATTAAGACTACTACACCTGGGTTATTAAGACTACTACACCAGGGTTATTAAGACTACTACACCAGGGTTATTAAGACTACTACACCAGGGTTATTAAGACTACTACACCAGGGTTATTAAGACTACTACACCAGGGTTATTAAGACTACTACACCAGGGTTATTAAGACTACTACACCAGGGTTATTAAGACTACTACACCAGGGTTATTAAGACTACTACACCAGGGTTATTAAGACTACTACACCAGTGTTATTAAGACTACTACACCAGGGTTATTAAGACTACTACACCAGGGTTATTAAGACTACTACACCAGGGTTATTAAGACTACTACACCAGGGTTATTAAGACTACTACACCAGGGTTATTAAGACTACTACACCAGGGTTATTAAGACTACTACACCAGGGTTATTAAGACTACTACACCTGGGTTATTAAGACTACTACACCAGGGTTATTAAGACTACTACACCAGGGTTATTAAGACTACTACACCAGGGTTATTAAGACTACTACACCAGGGTTATTAAGACTACTACACCAGGGTTATTAAGACTACTACACCAGGGTTATTAAGACTACTACACCAGGGTTATTAAGACTACTACACCAGGGTTATTAAGACTACTACACCAGGGTTATTAAGACTACTACACCAGGGTCATTAAGACTACTACACCTGGATTATTAAGACTACTACACCAGGCTTATTAAGACTACTACACCAGGGTTGGTTAATGGGGTTTCAATTCTATCTACTACGCGAGTCAAGAATAATACCTGAAATACTGATTAATGTAAACTACCAGTGTATATACACTGAGATATATACCTCTCAGTGTATATACACTGAGATATACACCTCTCAGTGTATATACACTGAGATATATACCTCTCAGTGTATATACACTGAGATATACACCTCTCAGTGTATATACACTGAGATATACACCTCTCAGTGTATATACACTGAGATATATACCTCTCAGTGTATATACACTGAGATATACACCTCTCAGTGTATATACACTGAGATATACACCTCTCAGTGTATATACACTGAGATATATACCTCTCAGTGTATATACACTGAGATATACACCTCTCAGTGTATATACACTGAGATATACACCTCTCAGTGTATATACACTGAGATATACACCTCTCAGTGTATATACACTGAGATATATACCTCTCAGTGTATATACACTGAGATATACACCTCTCAGTGTATATACACTGAGATATATACCTCTCAGTGTATATACACTGAGATATACACCTCTCAGTGTATATACACTGAGTGTATATACACCTCTCAGTGTATATACACTGAGATATATACCTCTCAGTGTATATACACTGAGATATACACCTCTCAGTGTATATACACTGAGATATACACCTCTCAGTGTATATACACTGAGATATACACCTCTCATTATATATACACTGAGATATACACCTCTCAATGTATATACTGAGATATACACCTCTCATTGTATATACTGAAATATACACCTCTCAGTGTATATACACTGAGATATACACCTCTCAGTGTATGTACACTGAGATATACACCTCTCAGTGTATATACTGAGATATACACCTCTCAATGTATGTACACTGAGATATACACCTCTCAGTGTATATACTGAGATATACACCTCTCAATGTATGTACACTGAGATATACACCTCTCAGTGTATATACTGAGATATACACCTCTCAGTGTATATACACTGAGATATACACCTCTCAATGTATGTACACTGAGATATACACCTCTCAGTGTATATACTGAGATATACACCTCTCAGTGTATGTACACTGAGATATACACCTCTCAGTGTATATACACTGAGATATACACCTCTCAGCGTATATACACTGAGATATACACCTCTCAGTGTATATACACTGAGATGTACACCTCTCAGAGTATATACACTGAGATATACACCTTTCAGAGTATATACACTGAGATATACACCTCTCATTGTATATACACTGAGATATACAGGTCTCAGTGTTTATACACTGAGATATACAGGTCTCAGTGTATATACACTGAGATATACAGGTCTCAGAGTATATACAGTGAGATATACGGGTCTCAGAGTATATACACTGAGATATACAGGTCTCAGAGTATATACACTGAGATATACAGGTCTCAGAGTATATACACTGAGATATACAGGTCTCAGAGTATATACTCTGAGATATACATGTCTCAGTGTATATACACTGAGATATACAGGTCTCAGTGTATATACACTGAGATATACAGGTCTCAAAGTATATACAGTGAGATATACGGGTCTCAGAGTATATACACTGAGATATAAACGTCTCAGAGTATATACAGTGAGATATACAGGTCTCAGAGTATATACACTGAGATATACAGGTCTCAGAGTATATACACTGAGATATACAGGTCTCAGAGTATATACACTGAGATATACAGGTCTCAGAGTATATACAGTGAGATATACAGGTCTCAGAGTATATACACTGAGATATACAGGTCTCAGTGTATATACACTGAGATATACAGGTCTCAGTGTATATACACTGAGATATACAGGTCTCAGTGTATATACACTGAGATATACAGATCTCAAAGTATATACAGTGAGATATACAGGTCTGAGTGTATATACTTGCCACAGGGGGCCACGGGACAGTGCCAGGGTCCCAAGTGTGAGACAGTGGTCCAGCTGGACCACTGGTGGACCCAGTATACACTCAGGGTTCGTCTACGATCAGGCGCGGCCACCATGACCCTGATGGACGATGGTTGGTGGTCTGATTGGTCGCCTCTGAGTGTTTTAACACCAACCTCATGTGAGTAACACTTCCTCCCCTCTCTTCTGATGGGTTCTGGTGGGTTCTCGTTGGCTCTGGTGGGCTCTGGTGGGTTCTGATGGGTTCTGGTGGGTTCTGGTCCGCTCTGGTGGGTTCTGTTTGGTTCTGGTGGGTTCTAATGGGTTCTGATGGGTTCTGGTGGGTTTTGATGGGTACTGATGGGTTCTAGTGGGTTCTGGTGTGTTCTGGTTGGTCTGGTGGGTTCTGGTGGCTTCTGATGGGTTCTGGTGGGTTCTGATGGGGTCTGGTGGGCTCTGATGGGGTCTGGTGGGTTCTGGTGGGTTCTGATGGGTTCTGGTGGGTTCTGGTGGGTTCTGATGGGTTCTGGTTGGTTCTGATGGGTTCTGGTGGGCTCTGGTGGGTTTTGTTGGGTTCTGATGGGTTCTGCTGGGTTCTGATGGGTTCTGATGGGCTCTGGTGGGTTCTGGTGGGTTTTGATGGGTTCTGGTGGGCTCTGTTGGGTTCTGATGGGGTCTGGTGGGTTCTGATGGGGTCTGGTGGGTTCTGATGGGTTCTTGTGGGTTCTGGTGGGCTCTGTTGGGTTCTGATGGGGTCTGGTGGGTTCTGATGGGGTCTGGTGGGTTCTGGTGGGTTCTGATGGGGTCTGGTGGGCTCTGATGGGGTCTGGTGGGTTCTGATGGGTTCTGGTGGGTTCTGATGGGTTCTGGTTGGTTCTCATTGGTTCTTGTGGGTTCTGGTGGGCTCTGGTGGGCTCTGGTGGGTTCTCTTGGGTTCTGATGGGTTCTGATGGGTTCTGATGGGCTCTGGTGGGTTCTGGTGGATTTTGATGGGTTCTAGTGGGTTCTGGTGGGTTCTGACGGGGTCTGGTGGGTTCTGGTGGGTTCTGGTGGCTTCTGATGGGGTCTGGTGGGCTCTGATGGGGTCTGCTGGGTTCTGGTGGGTTCTGATGGGTTCTGGTGGGTTATAACATGGTTTCTGGTGGGTTCTGATGGGTTCTTGTGGGTTCTGGTCGGCTCTGTTGGGTTCTGATGGGGTCTGGTGGGTTCTGATGGGGTCTGATGGGTTCTTGTGGGTTCTGGTGGGCTCTGTTGGGTTCTGTTGGGGTCTGACGGGTTCTGATGGGGTCTGGTGAGTTCTGGTGGGTTCTGATGGGTTCTGCTGGGTTTTGATGGGTTCTGATGGGTTCTCATGGGTTTTCGTGGGCTCTGGTGGGCTCTCGTAAGTTCTGGTGGGTTCTGATGGGTTCTGATGGGTTCTGGTGGGTTCTGATGGGTTCTGCTGGGTTCTGATGGGCTCTGGTGGGTTCTCGTGGGCTCCGGTGGGTTCTGATGGGTTGTGAAGGGTACTGGTGGGTTCTCGTTGGTTCTGGTGGGTTCTCGTTGGCTCTGGTGGGTTCTGATGCGTTCTGGTGGGTTCTGATGGGTTCTGGTCCGCTCTGGTGGGTTCTGTTTGGTTCTGGTGGGTTCTGATGGGTTCTGATGGGTTCTGGTGGGTTCTGATGGGTTCTGATGGGCTCTGGTGGGTTCTGGTGGGTTTTGATGGGTTCTAGTGGGTTCTGGTGTGTTCTGATCGGTCTGGTGGGTTCTGATGGGTTCTGGTGGTTTCTGATGGGGTCTTGTGGGTTCTGGTGGGCTCTGGTGGGTTCGTTTGGGTTCTGATGGGTTCTGGTGGGTTCTGATGGGTTCTGCTGGGTTCTGATGGGTTCTGATGGGCTCTGGTGGGTTCTGGTGGGTTTTGATGGGTTCTAGTGGGTTCTGATGGGGTCTTGTGGGTTCTGGTGGGTTCTGATGGGGTCTGGTGGGCTCTGATGGGGTCTGGTGGGTTCTGGTGGGTTCTGATGGGTTCTGGTGGGTTATAACATGGGTTCTGGTGGGTTCTTGTGGGTTCTGGTGGGCTCTGTTGGGTTCTGATGGGGTCTGGTGGGTTCTGATGGGGTCTGGTGGGTTCTGATGGGTAATAACATGGGTTCTGATGGGTTCTTGTGGGTGCTGGTGGGCTCTGTTGGGTTCTTTTGGGGTCTGGTGGGTTCTGATGGGGTCTGGTGGGTTATGGTGGGTTCTGATGGGTTCTGCTGGGTTCTGATGGGTTCTGGTGGGTTCTGATGGGGTCTGGTGGGCTCTGGTGGGTTCTGATGGGTTCTGGTGGGTTCTCGTGGGCTCCGGTGGGTTCTGATGGGTTGTGAAGGGTACTGGTGGGTTCTCGTTGGTTCTGGTGGGTTTTCGTTGGCTCTGGTGGGTTCTGGTGGGTTCTGGTGGGTTCTGTTGGGTTTTGATGGGTTCTGGTGGGTTCTGATGGGTTCTGGTGGGTTCTGATGGGCTCTGGTGGGCTCTGATGGGTTCTGATGGGTTCTGGTGGGTTCTCGTGGGCTCTGGTGGGCTCTCGCAAGTTCTGGTGGGTTCTGGTGGGTTCTGATGGGTTCTGCTGGGTTCTCATGGGCTCTGGTGGGTTCTGCTGGGTTCTGATGGGCTCTGGTGGGTTCTCGTGGGCTCCGGTGGGTTCTGATGGGTTGTGAAGGGTACTGGTGGGTTCTCGTTGGTTCTGGTGGGTTTTCGTTGGCTCTGGTGGGTTCTGATGGGTTCTGGTGGGTTCTCGTGGGCTCTGGTGGGCTCTCGTAAGTTCTGGTGGGTTCTGATGGGTTCTGGTGGGTTCTGATGGGTTCTGCTGGGTTCTCATGGGCTCTGGTGGGTTCTGATGGGTTCTGATGGGCTCTGGTGGGTTCTCGTGGGCTCCGGTGGGTTCTGATGGGTTGTGAAGGGTACTGGTGGGTTCTCGTTGGTTCTGGTGGGTTTTCGTTGGCTCTGGTGGGTTCTGGTGGGTTCTGATGGGTTCTGGTGGGTTCTGGTGGGTTCTGTTGGGTTCTGATGGGTTCTGGTGGGTTCTGATGGGTTCTGGTGGGTTCTGGTGGGCTCTGATGGGTTCTGGTGGGTTTTAATGGGTTCTGGTGGGTTCTGATGGGTTCTGGTGGGTTCTGATGGGTTCTGGTGGGTTCTGATGGGTTTTGGTGGGTTCTGGTGGGTTCTGATGGGTTCTGGTGAGTTCTGATGGGTTCTGGTGGGTTCTGGTGGGTTCTGATGGGATCTGGTGGGTTCTGATGGGTTCTGGTGGGATCTGATGGGTTTGATGGGTTCTGGTGGGTTCTGATGGGTTTGATGGGTTCTGGTGGGTTCTGATGGGTTCTGGTGGGTTCTGTTGGACTCGGTATACTTTGTACTGTATACTATATACTGTGTACTGTATACTGTGTACTGTATACTATATACTGTGTACTGTATACTGTGTACTGTATACTGTGTACTGTATACTGTGTACTGTATACCGTGTCCTGTGTTCTGTATACTGTGTACTGTATACTGTGTCCTGTGTATTGTGTCCTGTGTACTGTATACTGTGTACTGTATACTGTGTCCTGTGTACTGTGTACTGTATACTGTGTACTGTATACTGTGTCCTGTGTACTCTATACTGTGTACTGTATACTGTGTCCTGTGTATTGTGTCCTGTGTACTGTATACTGTGTACTGTATACTGTGTCCTGTGTACTGTATACTGTGTACTGTATACTGTGTCCTGTGTACTGTATACTGTGTACTGTATACTGTGTCCTGTGTACTCTATACTGTGTACTGTATACTGTGTCCTGTGTATTGTGTCCTGTGTACTGTATACTGTGTACTGTATACTGTGTCCTGTGTACTGTATACTGTGTACTGTATACTCTGTACTGTATACTGTGTCCTGTGTACTGTATATTGTGTACTGTATACTGTGTCCTGTGTATTGTGTCCTGTGTACTGTATACTGTGTACTGTGTACTGTGTACTGTATACTCTGTACTGTATACTGTGTCCTGTGTACTGTATACTGTGTACTGTATACTGTGTCCTGTGTATTGTGTCCTGTGTACTGTATACTGTGTCCTGTGTATTGTGTCCTGTGTACTGTATACTGTGTACTGTATACTGTGTCCTGTGTATTGTGTCCTGTGTACTGTATACTGTGTCCTGTGTATTGTGTCCTGTGTACTGTATACTGTGTCCTGTGTATTGTGTCCTGTGTACTGTATATGTCATGTGGGTTTTCGATGCGTGGATAGGGTAAGAATACTCACGTAGGCTGGTAGTACGTATAATATAACGGAAGGTATGGAAAGCACCAACAGCCGACCTGCCTCTCTCTGCTCCCTATCTTGACTGACTCACAAGTGTCTACAGGGTGTGGGGGTGTTTGAAATCCTGCTATGGTCAGCAGCAATATGAATACAGTCAGTGATTCACGCAGAGACGGTTGGTAGTGAGTCATCTACTGGTACACTGGTTACTGGTAACTGGTTACTAGGAACTGGTACTACTACTGAGATATAGTGTGTACTGTTGTGGCATGCAAAGAGTACGTAACCTTTATTCGGCGCATGGACACACCCTCATTTACAGGCTATCTCCCCCAACCAGCGAACCAGGTTGCTAAGAGTTGGTGATGGGGCCCCGTCGTTCAACTAGTGACCAGGTTCTAGCCAATAAGAAGGTGGGATTGGCAATCGCAGAGGTTATGTGGATACCGCTCTCCTGTCTGCCCTTGTCATTCCCATTCTAGAGCTGGTTGAAGCACAGTCTGCTATCTTGTGGCTTCTATTTCTGCCTTGCTTACCGTGGAGTGCACTATACTTATCACTGTACATAGTGTACATATTGCTGTTCTAAATTGGTGAAGGATAATATAAGTCTAAACTTTTTCTGCTGTGTTTATTTTGCTCCCATTACACCCGGGATAACAGGCCTTTGAAATCCTAGAGTGTAATAACTGTATACTGTGTCCTGTGTACTCTATACTGTGTACTGTATACTGTGTACTGTATACTGTGTCCTGTGTACTCTATACTGTGTACTGTATACTGTATACTATATACTGTGTACTCTATACTGTGTCATGTGTACTATATACTGTATACTGTGTATTGTATACTGTGTACTGTATACTGTGTACTGTATACTGTGTACTGTATACTGTGTACTGTATACTGTATACTATATACTGTGTACTGTATACTGTGTACTGTATACTGTACTATATACTGTGTATTGTATACTGTGTACTGTATACTGTACTGTATACTGTGTACTGTATACTGTGTACTGTATACTGTGTACTGTATACTATATACTGTGTCCTGTGTACTGTATACTGTGTATTGTATACTGCGTACTGTATACTGTATTCTGTATACTGTATACTATATACTGTGTCCTGTATACTGTGTATTGTATACTGTGTACTGTATACTGTATTCTGTATACTATATACTCTATACTGTGTCCTGTGTACTGTGTACTGTATACTGTGTATTGTATACTGTGTACTGTATACTGTATTCTGTATACTGTATACTATATACTGTGTCCTGTGTACTGTATACTGTGTATTGTATATTGTATACTGCGTACTGTATACTGTGTATTGTATACTGTGTATTGTATACTGTATACTGTGTACTGTATTCTGTATTGTTTACTGTGTATTGTATACTGTATATTGTGTACTCTATACTGTATATTGTGTACTGTATACTGTGTATTGTATACTGTATACTGTGTACTGTATACTGTGTATTGTATACTGTGTATTGTGTACTCTATACTGTGTATTGTGTACTGTATTCCGTGTATTGTATACTGTATACTGTGAATTGTATACTGTATATTGTGTACTGTATACTGTGTACTGTATACCGTGTACTGTATACTGTATATTGTATACTGTATACTGTGTATTGTATACTGTATACTGTGTATTGTATACTGTGTATTGTATACTGTATACTGTGTACTGTATACTGTGTACTGTATACCGTGTACTGTATACTGTATATTGTGTACTGTATACTGTGTACTGTATACTGTGTACTGTATACTGTGCTGTGTCAGCTAGAGTGTCACAGTAACACTGTCACTGTTATCAGTACCTGAAGTGGCACCTGCAGTAGGACCTGGCACCTTCCTGGTCACCTTCAGGTCACCACTACGTGACCTCACCTTCACCTGGCGACCTGTCCCTACCCTCCTTCACAATGCTCCTGACTTCACCTATTTCGTCAGCGCCTCTGTCAGCACTACTAGGTAAGGCTGACGCCTCCTGCTGTGTAATTCCAGGTGAAAATAAGGTGTAAATAGGTGTATAAATAGGTGTAGGTGAGAGTGTAATTGAGGTACTGTGTTTCAGGGTCACAGTCACAAATGCTACTGTGAAAGGCACCTGTTTCACCTTTGCTAACCTCTCCAGTAGTCAGTCTTATAGGTGAGTCCTCCCCTACCCAGTCTCACCTAGCAGTAAGTAGGTACCTGGGTGTTAGTCTACTAACACCTGCTGTCATTGTTCACCTAGCAGTAAGTAGGTACCTGGGTGTTAGTCTACTAACACCTGCTGTCATTGTTCACCTAGCAGTAAGTAGGTACCTGGGTGTTAGTAGACTAACACCTGCTGTCACTGTTCACCTAGCATTAAGTAGGTACTTGGGTGTTAGTAGACTAACACCTGCTGTCACTGTTCACCTAGCATTAAGTAAGTACTTGGGTGTTAGTAGACTAACACCTGCTGTCACTGTTCACCTAGCATTAAGTAGGTACTTGGGTGTTAGTCTACTAACACCTACTGTCACTGTTCACCTATCATTAAGTAGGTACATGGGTGTTAGTCTACTAACACTTACTGTCACTGTTCACCTAGCATTACGTAGGTACTTGGCTGTTAGTTTACTAACACCTACTGTCACTGTTCACCTATCATTAAGTAGGTACCTGGGTGTTAGTCTGCTAACACCTGCTGTCACTGTTCACCCGGTGGTCTGGTGGGTAAAGCTCCCGCTTCACACACGGAGGGCCCGGGTTCGATTCCCGGCGGGTGGAAACACGTTTCCTTACACCTGTTGTCCTGTTCACCTAGCAGCAAATAGGTACCTGGGTGTTAGTCGACTGGTGTGGGTCGCATCCTGGGGGACAAGATTAAGGACCACAATGGAAATAAGTTAGACAGTCCTCGATGACGCACTGACTTTCTTGGGTTATCCTGGGTGGCTAACCCTCCGGGGTTAAAAATCCCAACGAAATCTTATCTTATCTTACCTGGGCGTTAGTCTACTAACACCTGCTGTCACTGTTCACCTAGCATTAAGTACGTACTTGGGTGTTAGTCTACTAACACCTGCTGTCACTGTTCACCTAGCATTAAGTAGGTACCTGGGTGTTAGTCTACTAACACCTGCTGTCACTGTTCACCTAGCAGTAAGTAGGTACCTGGGTGTTAGTCTACTAACACCTGCTGTCACTGTTCACCTAGCATTAAGTAGGTACCTGGGTGTTAGTCTACTAACACCTGCTGTCACTGTTCACCTAGCAGTAAGTAGGTACCTGGGTGTTAGTCTACTAACACCTACTGTCACTGTTCACCTAGCAGTAAGTAGGTACCTGGATTATTAACCTTCCCAGGGTAGTAATTCAGGTTAAATCTCCCATAGGTTGGAGGTCGTGGGTCAGAACAGTGAGGGTATAGGTCATGAGAGGTCGTGGGTACTAGTGTGGGCAGCCAGGGACATGCCCCAGGTACCCATCCTTCCCGTTGTTATAATACACCAACTACAAGAACAGCAGCTATTGTATGAGCTCAGGTAATGTATTTTTCGTGAAATGTATCGATTTATTGAGAAAATAATTGAAATAGATACCATGGAGCAGAACCAGAGGTCATTATTGCTGTTGTTGTAGGTGGAGCAGCAGTGGCGCGGGACACGGGTACACAGTGTACCTGTGTAGTGGTCACCTGGGCACCTCACACACCTGTCAGGTAACCTAGCTGACTCACCTGTTTCCCCTAGGTAATAATAATTGCAATAATAATAGTAATGCGACTGACTGGCTGACTGACTGGCTGACTGACTGGCTGACTGACTGACTGACTGACTGACTGACTAGTATTACCAGCTGCTGACTGTTGTATCCCCTGACAGGCTGCCATCTACTGGCTTGCACTGGGTGAGCTGACATCTGTCAACCTCACCCTGGCTGACTTCAACCTGACGGATGCTGATGGAGGTTCTGGAGTGATATTTGGAGTGTCAGTGGAGGTTGTGGAGTCAGGGGCCTCCAGTGGTATGTCCTGGGATATATGTACCACTCCCAGGGTATACTCCACCGCCCTCACGCCACCTACTGTAGATACCCCAGTTGTTATGTAAGTACCCATTGTTAGCGGGTATATTACAGTGTCTAGACACTATCAGTGGTATATTACACTGTCTAGACACTATCAGTGGGTATATTACAGTGTCTAGACACTATCAGTGGTATATTACACTGTCTAGACACTATCAGTGGTATATTACAGTGTCTAGACACTATCAGTGGTATATTACAGTGTCTAGACACTATCAGTGGTATATTATAGTGTCTAGACACTATCAGTGGGTATATTACAGTGTCTAGACACTATCAGTGGTATATTACAGTGTCTAGACACTATCAGTGGTATATTATAGTGTCTAGACACTATCAGTGGGTATATTACAGTGTCTAGACACTATCAGTGGTATATTACAGTCTAAACACTATCAGTGGGTATATTACAGTGTCTTGACACTATCAGTGGGTATATTACAGTGTCTAGACACTATCAGTGGTATATTACAGTGTCTAGACACTATCAGTGGTATATTACAGTGTCTAGACACTTTCAGTGGGTATATTACAGTGTCTAGACACTATCAGTGGTATATTACAGTGTCTAAACACTATCAGTGGTATATTACAGTGTCTAGACACTATCAGTGGTATATTACAGTGTCTAGACACTATCAGTGGTATATTACAGTGTCTAGACACTATCAGTGGGTATATTACAGTGTCTAGACACCATCAGTGGTATATTACAGTGTATAGACACTATCAGTGGTATATTACAGTGTCTAGACACTATCAGTGGGTATATTACAGTGTCTAGACACTATCAGTGGGTATATTACAGTGTCTAGACACTATCAGTGGTATATTACAGTGTCTAGACACTATCAGTGGTATATTACAGTGTCTAGACACTATCAGTGGTATATTACAGTGTCTAGACACTATCAGTGGGTATATTACAGTGTCTAGACACCATCAGTGGGTATATTACAGTGTCTAGACACCATCAGTGGTATATTACAGTGTCTAGACACTATCAGTGGGTATATTACAGTGTCTAGACACTATCAGCGGGTATATTACAGTGTCTAGACACTATCAGTGGTATATTACAGTGTCTAGACACTATCAGTGGTATATTACAGTGTCTAGACACTATCAGTGGTATATTACAGTGTCTAGACACTATCAGTGGTATATTATAGTGTCTAGACACTATCAGTGGGTATATTACAGTGTCTAGACACTATCAGTGATATATTACAGTGTCTAGACACTATCAGTGGTATATTACAGTGTCTAGACACTATCAGTGGCATATTACAGTGTCTAGACACTATCAGTGGGTATATTACACTGTCTAGACACTATCAGTGGTATATTACAGTGTCTAGACACTATCAGTGGTATATTACAGTGTCTAGACACTATCAGTGGGTATATTACAGTGTCTAGACACTATCAGTGGTATATTACAGTGTCTAGACACTATCAATGGTATATTACAGTGTCTAGACACTATCAGTGGTATATTACAGTGTCTAGACACTATCAGTGGTATATTACAGTGTCTAGACACTATCAGTGGGTATATTACAGTATCTAGACACTATCAGTGGGTATATTACAGTGTCTAGACACTATCAGTGGGTATATTACAGTGTCTAGACACTATCAGTGGTATATTACAGTGTCTAGACACTATCAGTGGTATATTATAGTGTCTGGACACTATCAGTGGGTATATTACAGTGTCTAGACACTATCAGTGGGTATATTACAGCGTCTAGACACTATCAGTGGGTATATTACAGTGTCTAGACACTATCAGTGGGTATATTACAGTGTCTAGACACTATCAGTGGGTATATTACAGTGTCTAGACACTATCAGTGGTATATTACAGTGTCTAGACACTATCAGTGGTATATTATAGTGTCTGGACACTATCAGTGGGTATATTACAGTGTCTAGACACTATCAGTGGGTATATTACAGTGTCTAGACACTATCAGTGGTATATTACAGTGTCTAGACACTATCAGTGGGTATATTACAGTGTCTAGACACTATCAGTGGTATATTACAGTGTCTAGACACTATCAGTGGTATATTACAGTGTCTAGACACTATCAGTGGTATATTACAGTGTCTAGACACTATCAGTGGTATATTACAGTGTCTAGACACTATCAGTGGTATATTACACTGTCTAGACACTATCAGTTGTATATTACATTGTCTAGACACTATCAGTGGTATATTATAGTGTCTAGACACTATCAGTGGTATATTACAGTGTCTAGACACTATCAGTGGTATATTACAGTGTCTAGACACTATCAGTGGTATATTACAGTGTCTAGACACTATCAGTGGGTATATTACAGTGTCTAGACACTATCAGTGGTATATTACAGTGTCTAGACACTATCAGTGGTATATTACAGTGTCTAGACACTATCAGTGGTATATTACAGTGTCTAGACACTATCAGTGGTATATTACAGTGTCTAGACACTATCAGTGGGTATACTACAGTGTCTAGACACTATCAGTGGTATATTACAGTGTCTAGACACTATCAGTGGTATATTACAGTGTCTAGACACTATCAGTGGTATATTACAGTGTCTAGACACTATCAGTGGTATATTACAGTGTCTAGACACTATCAGTGGTATATTACACTGTCTAGACACTATCAGTTGTATATTACATTGTCTAGACACTATCAGTGGTATATTATAGTGTCTAGACACTATCAGTGGTATATTACAGTGTCTAGACACTATCAGTGGTATATTACAGTGTCTAGACACTATCAGTGGTATATTACAGTGTCTAGACACTATCAGTGGGTATATTACAGTGTCTAGACACTATCAGTGGTATATTACAGTGTCTAGACACTATCAGTGGTATATTACAGTGTCTAGACACTATCAGTGGTATATTACAGTGTCTAGACACTATCAGTGGTATATTACAGTGTCTAGACACTATCAGTGGGTATACTACAGTGTCTAGACACTATCAGTGGTATATTACAGTGTCTAGACACTATCAGTGGTATATTACAGTGTCTAGACACTATCAGTGGTATATTACAGTGTCTAGACACTATCAGTGGTATATTACAGTGTCTAGACACTATCAGTGGTATATTACACTGTCTAGACACTATCAGTTGTATATTACATTGTCTAGACACTATCAGTGGTATATTATAGTGTCTAGACACTATCAGTGGTATATTACAGTGTCTAGACACTATCAGTGGTATATTACAGTGTCTAGACACTATCAGTGGTATATTACAGTGTCTAGACACTATCAGTGGTATATTACAGTGTCTATCCATAGTTTAAGTAGATAATCTACCCAAAAGTCTATGTTATGTTATACATATAATATATACAATACCTACAACAAGAATTAGACACATGTACAACATCTGGGTATCTTTATTGTAGACGTTTCGCCCATCCAGTGGCATTATCAGTACAATCCAAGGACATAACGTGAAGACTGTACAACTATATATATTAGAGATGAGGTAATCAATCCCTCGTTGGACCGTTGTGTTGAAGACTCTGGTGTACCGTGAATCGAAGGGTCTTGCAGGTAAGGACCCACAAGTCATTCCCAATGGATGGGCTAGGAGTAAGCTAGTAGTTGTGGAGATGATTCCCAAGGATGGACCAGGAGTAAGCTAGTAGTTGTGGAGATGATTCCCAAGGATGGACCAGGAGAAAGCTAGTAGTTGTGGAGATGATTCCCAAGGATGTACCAGGAGAAAGCTAGTAGTTGTGGAGTTGATTCCCAAGGATGGACCAGGAGTAAGCTAGTAGGTTGTGGAGATGATTCCCAAGGATGGACCAGGAGTAAGCTAGTAGGTTGTGGAGATGATTCCCAAGGATGGACCAGGAGTAAGCTAGTAGGTTGTGGAGATGATTCCCAAGGATGGACCAGGAGTAAGCTAGTAGGTTGTGGAGATGATTCCCAAGGATGGACCAGGAGAAAGCTAGTAGTTGTGGAGATGATTCCCAAGGATGTACCAGGAGAAAGCTAGTAGTTGTGGAGTTGATTCCCAAGGATGGACCAGGAGTAAGCTAGTAGGTTGTGGAGATGATTCCCAAGGATGGACCAGGAGTAAGCTAGTAGGTTGTGGAGATGATTCCCAAGGATGGACCAGGAGAGAGCTAGTAGTTGTGTTGATTCCCAAGGATGGACCAGGAGTAAGCTAGTAGGTTGTGGAGATGATTCCCAAGGATGGACAAGGAGTAAGCTAGTAGTTGTGGAGATGATTCCCAAGGATGGACCAGGAGTAAGCTAGTAGTTGTGGAGATGATTCCCAAGGATGGACAAGGAGTAAGCTAGTAGTTGTGGAGATGATTCCCAAGGATGGACCAGGAGTAAGCTAGTAGTTGTGGAGATGATTCCCAAGGATGGACCAGGAGTAAGCTAGTAGTTGTGGAGATAATTTCCAAGGATGGACCAGGAGTAAGCTAGTAGGTTGTGGAGATGATTCCCAAGGATGGACCAGGAGTAAGCTAGTAGTTGTGGAGATGATTCCCAAGGATGGACCAGGAGTAAGCTAGTAGTTGTGGAGATAATTTCCAAGGATGGACCAGGAGTAAGCTAGTAGTTGTGGAGATGATTCCCAAGGATGGACCAGGAGTAAGCTAGTAGTTGTGGAGATAATTTCCAAGGATGGACCAGGAGTAAGCTAGTAGTTGTGGAGATAATTTCCAAGGATGGACCAGGAGTAAGCTAGTAGGTTGTAGAGATGTCCGCTGTACCATGATTCTTTTATGTTGTGTCTGACAAGTTGATGTCCCCCTGTTGACAAAAGGGGGACATCACAACCATCTCGCTTACTATTGACCCCTCCTTACTACTGGCCCCTCCTTACTACTGGCCCCTCCTTACTACTGGCCCCTCCTTACTACTGGCCCCTCCTTACTACTGGCCCCGCCTTACTACTGGCCCCTCCTTACTACTGGCCCCTCCTTACTACTGGCCCCTCCTTACTACTGGCCCCTCCTTACTACTGGCCCCTCCTTACTACTGGCCCCTCCTTACTACTGGCCCCTCCTTACTACTGGCCCCTCCTTACTACTGGCCCCTCCTTACTACTGGCCCCTTTTTACTACTGCCCCCTCCTTACTACTGGCCCCTCCTTACTAGTGCCCCGTCCTTACTAGTGCGCCCTCCTTACTACTGGCCCCTAATTACTACTGCCCCTCCTTACTACTGCCCCCTCCTTACTACTGCCCCCTCTTTACTACTGGCCCCTCCTTACTACTGGCCCCTCCTTACTACTGGCCCCTCCTTACTACTGCCCCGCTCCTTACTACTGGCCCCTCCTTACTACTGCCCCCTCCTTACTACTGCCCCCTCCTTACTACTGGCAGCATGACCTTTAAAAGTGGTGGAGTGGTAAGCCAGTGGAAGGCCTCGGTCAGATGACCCAAAGCTCCAGCTGTGGGTCATCCTGGTTCCTAACTAACATCATACCTGCCTGTGCTTTAGAGTCTTCAAGACTACAGTCCTCTCCATCAAGACCGTGAAACTGTTTATTTTATCTTTGGTGTCGAGTTCTACGGGTAAGATAAGATAAGATTTCGTTGGGATTTTTAACCCCGGAGGGTTAGCCACCCAGGATAACCCAAGAAAGTCAGTGCGTCATCGAGGACTGTCTAACTTATTTCCATTGGGGTTCTTAATCTTGTCCCCCAGGATGCGACCCACACCAGTCGACTAACACCCAGGTACCTATTTGCTGCTAGGTGAACAGGACAACAGGTGTAAGGAAACGTGTCGAATGTTTCCACCTGCCGGGAATCGAACCCGGGCCCTCCGTGTGTGAAGCGGGAGCTTTAGCCACCAGGCCTTGTATCGATGAAGACACTGGGTGGGTGACACGTCTACGGGTAAAGACACTCGGGTGTTGCACGTGTGTCTAATTCTTTAGGTGTGTAATCTGTTATCCTGTATTGGTCTGTGTGGGCAGGTCAGAGGGCAAAGTGAGGATGCCCTGGGCACTGGACTGTGATGCTTGGGCAGGTGTAGTGCTGGCACTGGAGGTCACCTACTGCCCTGGGCATTATACCTTCCCCTGGGAGTGCCAAGGTGAGTGTCAGGGGCCATATAGGTGGTCTCTTTGTGGTCGTACCTGATTTTACAGCTTTGTGTGGGGTACCTGCTTACTCACCTGAATACTTGGCGTTATTTCAGGTGAAGTGCAGGTGGAGAGTGAGGTGTGGCTAGGTGAGGTCGAGGTGAGGCACCTAGAACCTGATACACTGTACACAGTATGGTTGAGAGTCACCTATCGTGCTGGAACCTCACAGTGGTCACCTGCCCAGTATTTTACCACTGATAACTCACCTGGTAGGTGCCTGGTTCACTTAATACTTACACCTTATAGCTGGTAGGTGCCTAGTTCACCTAACACACCTAGCAGGTGCCTGGTTCACCTAATACCTACACCTTATAGCTGGTAGGTGCCTAGTTCACCTAACACACCTGGTAGGTGCCTGGTTCACCTGATAACTTCCCTGTTATCATTATTTTTACAGTGAAAGTGGTATGGTGGATGGTGGTAGTGATGGTGGTGGTAGGCCTTTCATCTGTGGTGATTCTGGTGACCCTCATCAGATGCGCAGTAAGGTGAGGCCTCACACACACACACACACACACACACACACACACACACACACACACACACACACACACACATACACATACACATGTGTATATATTGTTATAAGTGATATATAGACTGAAGAGAGCAGGGTAATCAGTCCCTTTATTAATTATCTCTCTCTCTCTCTCTCTCTCTCTCTCTCTCTCTCTCTCTCTCTCTCTCTCTCTCTCTCTCTCTCTCTCTCTCTCTCAGGAACTTATCAGTCACTATGGACGACATACACAGAGACATACACATCCCTGAGGGGTTGATCTCCTACAACATACCAAACTCGGTGAGTACAAGTTTCAAGCCGAGCTGACGAGGCTTTCCCGAGGTATCTAGAGTAGAAATGACTGAGAAATATGCACACAGGACGAAACCAGCTGCAAGTGACGATGTTTTGCTCATATAGTGGACGGTTTTACAGGTCACAGACGGGAGAAACAGTGTGGGAGAAACCTTGGCCGATGTTTCGACCCTTTCTGAACCATCCTCAAGACACCAGTGAAGAATTATTATCATTATTATAATTATTATTATAATAAATTTTCTGTCAATAATAATAATAATAATAATAATAATAATAATAATAATAATAATAATAATAAAATACGATAATTATTTTTATCTATTATTTACCCTAATTATTATTTTTTTATGGTTATCTGTGAACATCATTGTTATATATAGTAAGATAGCAGGTGTTATCAGTAGGTACCTGCTGCTGCTGCTGCTGCGTCAGTATGTGCTAGTTGGTGCTGGTAGTGGCACTCCTGTGTCCTTGTTTTGGCACCTGTGTCCTTAATTAGGTGGCCAGTGACGCCTGTGTTGGCACCTAGGTCGTTAATTTGGGGTTTCTAGGCACCTGAATCATTAATTAGGTGTCCTGTGACGCCTATGTTATCACCTGCATCGTAATTAGGTGTTTCTAGACACCTAGGCGGTTATTTAGGTGTTTTAAGGTGAAGTAGTCATCTATATTGGTACCTGGGTCCTTAATTAGGTGGCCAGTGACGCCTGTGTTGGCACCTAGGTCGTTAATTTGGGGTTTCTAGGCACCTGAATCATTAATTAGGTGTCCTGTGACGCCTATGTTATCACCTGCATCGTAATTAGGTGTTTCTAGACACCTAGGCGGTTATTTAGGTGTTTTAAGGTGAAGTAGTCATCTATATTGGTACCTGGGTCCTTAATTAGGTGGCCAGTGACGCCTGTGTTGGCACCTAGGTCGTTAATTTGGGGTTTCTAGGCACCTGAATCATTAATTAGGTGTCCTGTGACGCCTATGTTATCACCTGCATCGTAATTAGGTGTTTCTAGACACCTAGGCGGTTATTTAGGTGTTTTAAGGTGAAGTAGTCATCTATATTGGTACCTGGGTCCTTAATTAGGTGGCCAGTGACGCCTGTGTTGGCACCTAGGTCGTTAATTTGGGGTTTCTAGGCACCTGAATCATTAATTAGGTGTCCTGTGACGCCTATGTTATCACCTGCATCGTAATTAGGTGTTTCTAGACACCTAGGCGGTTATTTAGGTGTTTTAAGGTGAAGGAGTCATCTATATTGGTACCTGGGTCCTTAATTAGGTGTCTCTAGGCACCTAGATCATTAATTAGATGTTTTAAGGTAAAGTGGTGATCTGTGTTGTCACTTGGGTCCTTAATTAGGTGTCTCTAAGTACACACGTAGTTAATTAGGTATCTCTTGACACCAGCGTTGGCACCTGGGTTCTTAATTGGGTGTTTTAGGAACCTAAGTCGTTAATTAGGTATCTCATGATACCTGTGTTGGAACCTGGGTCGTTAATTTGGCGTTTCTAGGCACCTAAGTCGTTAATTAGGTATCCTAGGTGACCTGACACTTATCTCACATGTGGTCCAGAAGGCAGGCGCGGGCGTGTGGGCGTGGGTGGTAGCCGCCCACCAGAACCATGCCTCCCACGGCAGGAGGGTGGTGGGTGGTGGGCACCCTCCTGGCCACACTGGAAGTGGCCTGGTGTGGCCAGCTGGGCCATGACAGGGCCAATCTGGGCCCCAGAGCTACCACAACTGCCACCAGCATCACAACAACCCAACCAAACCCTGACTGCTTTCAGCAGAGCACAGGCAGTAGCAGCAGCAGCAGTCCAGCAGTCAGCAGTGCATCAGCATGCAGCATGCAGGCATCAGCAGCAGCACCGTCAGCAGCACGCATCAGCAGCATCACAGGCATCAGCACGCAGCAGTCACGCAGTAGCAGCAGCACAGCAGTACACAGCAGCAGCACACAGTAGCATGAGCAGCAGCACAGCATCAGCAGTGCAGCAGCAGTGCAGCAGCACCGCAGCAGCAGCAGTGCAGTAGCATCAGCAGCAGCATCAGCATGCGGCATCAGCAGCAGAGCACTGTGCAGTAGCACAGCAGCAGCAGCATCAGCAGCAGCACAGCAGAGCACAGAGCATCAGCAGCAGACACGCAGCAGCACCAGCAGCAGCAGCACGCAGTGCATCAGCACAGCAGCAGCATCAGCAGTAGCACAGCAGTAGCAGCAGCAGCAGCAGCACTCGTGCAGCAGCATGCAGCAGCAGCATCAGCAGCAGCACCAGCAGCAGCACCGCAGCAGCAGCACTGCAGCAGCACAGCAGCAGCATCAGCAGCATCAGCAGCAGCATCAGCAGTAGCACTGCAGCAGCACTCAGCAGCTGCACTCAGCAGCAGCACTCAGCAGCAGCACTCAGCAGCAGCATCAGCAGTGCACCAGCAGCATCAGCAGCAGCACCAGCAGCGCACCAGCAGCCAGCACAGCAGCAGCATAGCACTGCAGCAGCATCAGCAGAGCATCGCAGCAGCACGGCAGCTGCACCAGCAGCACCGCAGCAGCACAGCAGCAGCACTGCAGCAGCCGCACAGCAGCAGCACCAGCAGAGCATCAGCAGCTTACCAGCAGCAGACCGCAGCAGCACCAGCAGCAGGCATCCAGCAGCACGCAGCAGCAGCGCAGCATCAGCAGCAGCACCAGCAGCATCAGCAGCAGCAGCATGCTAGCAGCATCAGCAGCAGCACAGCAGCAGCAGCAGTCAGCAGCATAGCAGCAGCATCCAGCAGCAGCACAGCTAGCAATAGTAGTATCAGTAGTAGTATCAGTAGTAGTAGCATCATAACTGTGGAGATGTCATCAGTCCGTCACCATGACGACGGGAGAGGCTGAGCCACCAGCATCTTCCCATATCTTCTACAAAGCTGTCTTCTCTAACCACTAGTTACGACTGAGGAAGGCTGGATTTGAGATGGACCTACCCAGCAGGCCTACTACACGGTCTTTTAGTGATTACACTGCTAGTACGGCCTCTTCTGTCCTTAAGATCATTCCCCAATTCATCTTATATGAGGGACTGATCCCCTCAAGTACGTCGTCAAGGCTGAGGGACTGATGACAACTTTATGTCTTTATTACTTCTGTAAGTTACCACTGTAACTTGTTCAGCTATCATAACAATTATTTGGCTCTATAATGTTGAGGTACAGTTCCTGGACCCATTATGTACCTCTGTAATGTTGAGGTACAGTCCCTGGACCCATTATGTACCTCTGTAATGTTGAGGTACAGTCCCTGGACCCATTATGTACCTCTGTAATGTTGAGTTACAGTCCCTGGACCCATTATGTATATCTGTAATGTTGAGGTACAGTTCCTGGACCCATTATGTACCTCTGTAATGTTGAGGTACAGTCCCTGGACCCATTATGTACCTCTGTAATGTTGAGGTACAGTCCCTGGACCCATTATGTATCTCTGTAATGTTGAGGTACAGTCCCTGGACCCATTATGTACCTCTGTAATGTTGAGGTACAGTTCCTGGACCCATTATGTACCTCCATAATGTTGAGGTACAGTCCCTGGACCCATTATGTACCTCTGTAATGTTGAGGTACAGTCCCTGGACCCATTATGTACCTCTAATGTTGAGGTACAGTCCCTGGACCCATTATGTATCTCTGTAATGTTGAGGTACAGTCCCTGGACCCATTATGTACCTCTGTAATGTTGAGGTACAGTCCCTGGACCCATTATGTATCTCTGTAATGTTGAGGTACAGTCCCTGGACCCATTATGTACCTCTGTAATGTTGAGGTACAGTCCCTGGACCCATTATGTACCTCTGTAATGTTGAGGTACAGTCCCTGGACCCATTATGTACCTCTGTAATGTTGAGGTACAGTCCCTGGACCCATTATGTACCTCTGTAATGTTGAGGTACAGTCCCTGGACCCATTATGTACCTCTGTAATGTTGAGGTACAGTCCCTGGACCCATTGTGGACCTCTGTAATGTTGAGGTACAGTTCCTGGACCCATTATGTACCTCTGTAATGTTGAGGTACAGTCCCTGGACCCATTATGTACCTCTGTAATGTTGAGGTACAGTCCCTGGACCCATTATGTACCTCTGTAATGTTGAGGTACAGTTCCTGGACCCATTATGTACCTCTGTAATGTTGAGGTACAGCCTCTGGACCCATTATGTGCCTCTAATGTTGAGGTACAGTCCCTGGACCCATTATGTACCTCTGTAATGTTGAGGTACAGTCCCTGGACCCATTATGTACCTCTGTAATGTTGAGGTACAGTCCCTGGACCCATTATGTACATCTGTAATGTTGAGGTACAGTCCCTGGACCCATTATGTACCTCTGTAATGTTGAGGTACAGTCCCTGAACCCATTATGTACCTCTGTAATGTTGAGGTACAATTCCTGGACCCATTATGTACCTCTGTAATGTTGAGGTACCGTCCCTGGACCCATTATGTACCTCTGTAATGTTGATGTACAGTCCCTGGACTCTATGTTAATTCTGGAACAAGGGAGTTAGTGGAGTAAGGTGTGTGGGGTTAGAACTCATGGCAAGTACACTCATTTGCCAGGCCAGTGCGCTAACCACTGAGCTCCCTGGCTACAATAAGACTCATCCAACTAGGTATATTTATACACCATAGGAAGGTTAGCATGGGCTACCACTGTGACCACAAACTTTAATAAAAATCTAGAAGTTAGGTCTGGGAATGTTCTTATCAGGAGGTCCAAGTGATAGGAGAATCTTAACAAATTCATATGGAGGAGAAACAATAGAGGAAAAAACTAATAAAGATCTGTGGAAAACTGCCAAATCAAATTATCTTACAGCATCAGTTTTTGGTACAGAGAATTTCCAAACATTAGCTACTATACATGTTTCAAAGCAAACTTGGGTCCATCTCTTTCAAACACCAGTTCTTTGGTCAGTTGTAACCCATCTGGGAGTGACTACATGGGCATCTTTAGACTGACTTCTTCGACCTTACCAAGTACCAATTCCAGTCTCTTGAGGTACATTTCCATGTCCTTTGACATGATATTTACATCAAATGTACACTATGATGTAATCGTGACGGATGTTGTAAAAGTATCTGTCACGAGCCCCTGAAAAGTGATAGGGGATAAGCGCAGCCCAAATGCCATGTCAAGAAAATGATAATGTTCTGTGGGGTGAGAGGGTCATGTCATCTCCCAGCATATCCACACAGCTTGGTGCCCACAAGCCAGGTCTAAAATTAGAGGTCAATATCGATGACCTCTCCTATTCTAAGCCGTCATCAACCTTATAAGCTGCAATGTGGTGACGGGTAGTGTACTACATACAAAACATTGATGTCAGTATCACTGTCAGTGTCACTGTCACAGTATCACTGTCAGTGTCACTGTCACAGTATCACTGTCAGTGTCACTGTCACAGTGACACTGTCAGTGTCACTGTCACAGTATCACTGTCAGTGTCACTGTCACAGTATCACTGTCAGTGTCACTGTCACAGTGATACTGTCAGTGTCACTGTCACAGTATCACTGTCAGTGTCACTGTCACAGTATCACTGTCAGTGTCACTGTCACAGTATCACTGTCAGTGTCACTGTCACAGTATCACTGTCAGTGTCACTGTCATAGTATCACTGTCAGTGTCACTGTCACAGTATCACTGTCAGTGTCACTGTCACAGTATCACTGTCAGTGTCACTGTCACAGTATCACTGTCAGTGTCACTGTCACAGTATCACTGTCAGTGTCACTGTCACAGTATCACTGTCACAGTATCACTGTCAGTGTCACTGTCACAGTATCACTGTCACTGTCATAGTATCACTGTCAGTGTCACTGTCACAGTATCACTGTCAGTGTCACTGTCATAGTATCACTGTCAGTGTCACTGTCACAGTATCACTGTCAGTGTCACTGTCACAGTATCACTTATGCTGTGACTGACTTATAACACTATGGTTGTTGCAGCAATGAGGCCCTCTGGTGACGTCTTCCTGGAGGTCAACACAACTGTTGAAGTCATCTGTTACATTACCAACCACACATCACTTCTCAGGGCAGACAACCTCACCTTTGTTCGTCAACAAACACATCTACCATCCCAGGTGGGTACTACCCTTCCTACCACCCAGGTGGGTACTACCCTACCATCCTAGGTGGGTACTACCCTACCATCCTAGGTGGGTACTACCCTTCCTACCACCCAGGTGGGTACTACCCTACCATCCTAGGTGGGTACTACCCTACCATCCTAGGTGGGTACTACCCTTCCTACCACCCCAGGTGGGTACTACCCTTCCTACCACCCCAGGTGGGTACTACCTTACCATCCCAGGTGGGTACTACCCTTCCTACCACCCAGGTGGGTACTACCCTACCATCCTAGGTGGGTACTACCCTACCACCCCAGGTGGGTACTACCCTTCCTACCACCCAGGTGGGTACTACCCTTCCTACCACCCCAGGTGGGTACTACCCTTCCTACCACCCCAGGTGGGTACTACCCTACCATCCTAGGTGGTACTACCCTTCCTACCACCCCAGGTGGGTACTACCCTACCATCCTAGGTGGGTACTACCCTTCCTACCACCCAGGTGGGTACTACCCTTCCTACCACCCAAGGTGGGTACTACCTTACCATCCTAGGTGGGTACTACCCTTCCTACCACCCCAGGTGGGTACTACCCTACCATCCCAGGTGGGTACTACCCTTCCTACCACCCCAGGTTGGTACTACCCTACCACCCCAGGTGGGTACTACACTACCACCCCAGGTGGGTACTACACTACCACCCCAGGTGGGTACTACACTACCACCCCAGGTGGGTACTACCCTTCCTACCACCCCAGGTTGGTACTACCCTACCATCCCAGGTGAGTACTACACTACCATCCCAGGTGGGTACTACCCTTCCTACCACCCAGGTGGGTACTACCCTTCCTACCACCTCAGGTGGGTACTACCCTTCCTACCACCCCGGGTTGATACTACCCTACCACCCCAGGTGGGTACTACACTACCACCCCAGGTGGGTACTACACTACCACCCCAGGTGAGTACTACACTACCACCCCAGGTGGGTACTACTTTTCCTACCACCCCAGGTGGGTACTACCCTTCCTACCACCCCAGGTGGGTACTACACTACCACCCCAGGTGGGTACTACCCTTCCTACCACCCCAGGTGGGTACTACACTACCACCCCAGGTGGGTATTACCCTTCCTATCACCCAGGTGGGTACTACCCTTCCTACCACCTCAGGTGGGTACTACCCTACCTAATACCCCAGGTGGATACTACCCTACTTACAACCCCAGGTGAGTACTACCCTACCTCGCACCCCAGGTGGGTACTTCCCTACCTAACACCCCAGGTGGGTACTACCCTTCCTACCACCCCAGGTGGGTACTACCCTATCTACCACCCCAGGTGAGTACTACCCTACCTAACACCCCAGGTGGGTACTACCCTACCTAACACCTCAGGTGGGTACTACCCTACCTCCCACCCCAGGTGGGTACTACCCTACCTACCACCCAAGGTGGGTACTACCTACCACCCCAGGTGGGTACTGCCCTACCTACCACCCTAGGTGGGTAGTAGGGAGGGTATCTGTCTATCCACCTACCTACCTGCCCACCTGCCTACCTACCTACCTACTTTACCTACCTACCTACCTACCTACCTACCTACCTACCTACCAGCCAACCAACCAACCAACCAACATACCTACCTACCTACCTACCTACCTACCTACCCACTTACCTATCTACCTACCTACCTACGCACTTACCTATCTACCTTCCTAAGTACCTACCCACCTACCTACCTACCTATCTACCTACCTACCTACCTACCTACATGCCTACCTACCAGCCAACCAACCAACCAACATACCTACCTACCTACCTACCTACACACTTACCTATCTACCTACCTACCTACCTACCCACTTACCTATCTACCTTTCTAAGTACCTACCCACCTACCTATCTACCTACCTACCTGTCTTAATTTATCATAATGTTTCTCTTCCATGTACGCATGACACCACTACATGTACGCATGGCACCACTACATGTACGCATGGCACCACTACATGTACGCATGGCACCACTACAGTGGCAGGTGGTTGACAACTACACCATCTCTCTGGCACTGTCCGAGGCAGTGCCAACCACCTACAACCTGTATTGTTTCGGCGGTGACTCTTTCTGCGGTGCCAAGGTGAAGGTGGGATGTAAGTACCTACTGCCAGTTGAACAGTGACAGCAGGTGTTAGTAGACTAACACCCAGGTACCTACTTACTGCTAGGTGAACAGTGACAGCAGGTGTTAGTACTCTAACACCCAGGCACCTACTTACTGCTAGGTGAACACTGACAGCAGGTGTTAGTAGACTAACACCCAGGTACCTACTTACTGCTAGGTGAACAGTGACAGCAGGTGTTAGTAGACTAACACCCAGGCACCTACTTACTGCTAGGTGAACACTGACAGCAGGTGTTAGTAGACTAACACCCAGGCACCTACTTACTGCTAGGTGAACACTGACAGCAGGTGTTAGTACTCTAACACCCAGGCACCTACTTACTGCTAGGTGAACACTGACAGCAGGTGTTAGTAGACTAACACCCAGGTACCTACTTACTGCTAGGTGAACAATGACAGCAGGTGTTAGTAGATTAACACCCAGGTACCTACTTACTGCTAGGTGAACAGTGATAGCAGGTGTTAGTAGACTAACACCCAGGTACCTACTTAATAGTAAGTGAGCAGTGACAGCAGGTGATAGTAGACTAACATCCAGGTACCTACTTCTTAGTATAACATGTGAATAGGTCAGGAGGGAGTCAGGTAACTCCTTAAACATCGAGATCAACCTTGAAGGGCCACCTCGATCACCTTCTCCACCTTCTCCTCCTCCAGATAAGCCCCTGGATGTGGAGAACTTCGAGTGTGTCTCCTACAACTGGCTCCTGCTGCATTGTACCTGGTCGTTACCTAACAACCCAGCCCAGGATGCTGTCTACAAGCCTTACCTACTGTCTTCCACGTCATCTGGGTAGGTTAGTCACCTAACCTTGTGGGTAGGTTACAGTCACCTAACCTTGTGGGTAGGTTACAGTCACCTAACCTTGTGGGTAGGTCATGTGTGTGTGTGTACTCACTTATTTGTGGCTGCAGGGGTCGAGTCACAGCTTCTGGCCCTGTGTATGTTACATAACACCTGTCTTGCTGTCACACAGAGCTGAGTGCAGTCCGTCAGACAGCTGTCAGGACCTTCAAACATGCTGTCAATGGCAACCCCCGGAATATTCCCAGTCTGACAGACACCTGTCTGTCATATTTGACACGTCTAACAGCCTGGACAGTGAGGTGGTCAAGTTCAACCATACCTTTGACAACTATGCAATAGGTCAGTACAGTTATGATAATGTTGATAAATTAGACACATGTGCAACTCTTGGGTATCTTTATTGAGGAAACGTTTCGCCACACAGTGGCTTCATCAGTCCATACAAAGGAGAATCGTGAAGAACAGGAGGAGAACGAGGTAATCAGTCCCTCAACCTTGAGTCGATGTGGTCAGTCCATCAATCTTGAATAGAATACGGCATACGTGCTGAGAAGGAGCTTATAAACCGTATGGCAGGAGAGGTGCAGCAGTCATAGGTGGTGTCACATTTGTCAAATGTGTAACAAATGTGACACCACCTATGACTGCTGCACCTCTCCTGCCATACGGTTTATAAGCTCCTTCTCCGCTGATATGCCGTATTCTATTCAAGATTGATGGACTGAACACATCGACTCAAGGTTGAGGGACTGATTACCTCATTCTCCTCCTGTTCTTCATAATTCTCCTTTGTATGGACTGATAAAGCCACTGTGTGGCGAAACGTTTCCTCAATAAAGATACCCAAGAGTTGCACATGTGTCTAATTTATCAACATGTCGGTTCTCTGAACCATTCATCTACAAACACAGTTATGATATCCAGGACTGTTGTTATTATTATTATTATTAAGTTGAATAACGAACGTTAAGGCCCATGTTGTGTGGTCACAGTGCTTCCCAATGCGGCCTTGAACGTGGTAGTGACGTCCGTGGATGGGTCACTGTCAGCAGAGGTGAATTGGTCACTGCCAGCACCGATGGACGTGTTCAATACGAACTGTGGTATCGTGTCCCTGGTTGACTACCGTCTCCAGCAAGACCCCTGGATTGTGGTAAGTGCCCCTGAGTCATGGTAAGTACCCCTGGATTATAGTAAGTACCCCTGAGTCATGATAAGAATAATAAGGGACCCAGAGTTCCCCAAGGTAGTATTCTGGGTCCCTTATTATTCTTATGTTATGTCAATGATATGCCTATCAGTGTCAAGTGCAAACTCCTACTGTATGCAGATGACAGTGCTCTGTTAGTGACAGGTAAAGACCCGCAAGATATTGCTAATGTTTTAACACTGGAACTGGAGTCCTGCAGCAAATGGTTAGTAGACAACAAACTATCATTACACCTAGGGAAAACTGAAGCCATTCTCTTTGGCACGAAACATAAACTGAGAAGGGTAAATAATTTTAATGTCCAGTGTAATGGGGAGTCCATCACTTTGGTTTCATCAGTAAAATATCTGGGAATCCCCTTTGACCCATGCATGTCAGGAGAATTGATAGGGAACAGTGTAGTAAAGAAAGTGAATGCCAGACTGAAGTTCCTGTATAGACAAGCACAGTGTCTACCTACTGAGGCTCGCAGGACCCTATGTCTAGCCCTTATACAATGCCATATGGATTACGCTTGCTCTTCTTGGTACTCTGCCTTGACAAAAAAACTGAAAGATAGACTGCAAATCACCCAGAACAAAATCGTAAGATTCATCCTGGGGCTGGGACCAAGAGAACATGTAGGCCAGGATGAATTACAGCAGTTGGATATGCTGAATGTTGAAGACAGTAAAACAACTGAAGCTAAATCATGTTTATAAAATTGCTCACAAACAGTGTCCAGAATATCTTGCTGTCAATTTTGTCAAGGTTGGGAACCGCAGCAATCATAGTACTAGGGGGAGAGAGCACAACTTTGTAGTACCCACAGTCAGTGGCCAGGCTTCAAACACCTTTTATTGTACAGCAATAAAGGAATGGAACAGACTACCCGCGCATGTCAAAGCCAGTCATAGCATGAACCAGTTCAAGAAGACTGCCAAAAAGTGTCTGATGAATGTAGCTACAGAAAGGGAGGGGAATGATTTTCTATTTTTTAGCTAACATACGTGTAAATTTGGCCTTATTCCTAGTAATGACCCTCGTGTAGTAGATAGTCTTAATGACCCTCGTGTAGTAGATAGTCTTAATGACCCTCGTGTAGTAGATAGTCTTAATGACCCTCGTATTGTAGATAGTCTTAATGGCCCTCGTGTAGTAGATAGTCTTAATGACCCTCGTGTAGTAGATAGTCTTAATGACCCTCGTATTGTAGATAGTCTTAATGACCCTCGTGTAGTAGATAGTCTTAATGACCCTCGTGTAGTAGATAGTCTTAATGATCCTCGTATTGTAGATAGTCTTAATGACCCTCGTGTAGTAGATAGTCTTAATGACCCTCGTGTAGTAGATAGTCTTAATGACCCTCGTATTGTAGATAGTCTTAATGGCCCTCGTGTAGTAGATAGTCTTAATGACCCTCGTGTAGTAGATAGTCTTAATGACCCTCGTATTGTAGATAGTCTTAATGACCCTCGTGTAGTAGATAGTCTTAATGACCCTCGTGTAGTAGATAGTCTTAATGACCCTCGTGTAGTAGATAGTCTTAATGACCCTCGTGTAGTAGATAGTCTTAATGACCCTCGTGTAGTAGATAGTCTTAATGACCCTCGTGTAGTAGATAGTCTTAATGACCCTCGTGTAGTAGATAGTCTTAATGACCCTCGTGTAGTAGATAGTCTTAATGACCCTCGTGTAGTAGATAGTCTTAATGACCCTCGTGTAGTAGATAGTCTTAATGACCCTCGTGTAGTAGATAGTCTTAATGACCCTCGTGTAGCAGATAGTCTTAATGACCCTCGTGTAGTAGATAGTCTTAATGACCCTCGTGTAGTAGTCTTAATGACCCTCGTGTAGCAGATAGTCTTAATGACCCTCGTGTAATAGATAGTCTTAATGACCCTCGTGTAGTAGATAGTCTTAATGACCCTCGTGTAGTAGATAGTCTTAATGACCCTCGTGTAGTAGATAGTCTTAATGACCCTCGTGTAGTAGATAGTCTTAATGACCCTCGTATAGTAGTCTTGTACCTGAATAAACTTACTTACTTATAAATACCCCTGTATCATAGTAAGTACCCCTGAGTCATGGTAAGTACACCTGGATCATGGTAAGTACACCTGGATCATGGTAAGTACCCCTGGATCATAGTAAGTGCCCCTGAGTCATGGTAAGTACACCTGGATCATGGTAAGTACACCTGGATCATGGTAAGTACACCTGGATCATGGTAAGTACCCCTGGATCATAGTAAGTACCCCTGAGTCATGGTAAGTACACCTGGATCATGGTAAGTACACCTGGATCATGGTAAGTACACCTGGATCATAGTAAGTGCCCCTGAGTCATGGTAAGTACACCTGGATCATGGTAAGTACACCTGGATCATGGTAAGTACCCCTGGATCATAGTAAGTGCCCCTGAGTCATGGTAAGTACACCTGGATCATGGTAAGTACACCTGGATCATGGTAAGTACACCTGGATCATGGTAAGTACCCCTGGATCATAGTAAGTACCCCTGAGTCATGGTAAGTACACCTGGATCATGGTAAGTACACCTGGATCATGGTAAGTACACCTGGATCATGGTAAGTACCCCTAGATCATGGTAAGTACACCTGGATCATGGTAAGTACCCCTGGATCATGGTAAGTACACCTGGATCATGGTAAGTACACCTGGATCATGGTAAGTACACCTGGATCATGGTAAGTACCCCTGGATCATAGTAAGTGCCCCTGAGTCATGGTAAGTACACCTGGATCATGGTAAGTACACCTGGATCATGGTAAGTACCCCTGGATCATAGTAAGTACCCCTGAGTCATGGTAAGTACACCTGGATCATGGTAGGTACACCTGGATCATGGTAAGTACCCCTGTATCATAGTAAGTGCCCCTGAGTCATGGTAAGTACACCTGGATCATGGTAAGTACACCTGGATCATGGTAAGTACCCCTGGATCATAGTAAGTGCCCCTGAGTCATGGTAAGTACACCTGGATCATGGTAAGTACACCTGGATCATGGTAAGTACCCCTGTATCATAGTAAGTGCCCCTGAGTCATGGTAAGTACACCTGGATCATGGTAAGTACACCTGGATCATGGTAAGTACACCTGGATCATGGTAAGTACCCCTGGATCATAGTAAGTGCCCCTGAGTCATGGTAAGTACACCTGGATCATGGTAAGTACACCTGGATCATGGTAAGTACACCTGGATCATGATAAGTACCCCTGGATCATAGTAAGTGCCCCTGTGTCATGGTAATTACCACTTGACCATGGTAAGTACCCCTAGATCTTGATAAGTACCCCTAGATGTTCGTAAGTACCCCTGGATCGTGGAAAGTACCCCTGGATCATGGTAGAATAAGGTCCCTAAAGCAGGGTGCCACAATAAGGTCTCTAAAACAGGGTGCCACAATAAGGTTCTTGCCACAGGGTGCCACAGGGTGCCACAGTGAATGATATACTTGCCACAGGGTTTACCTGGAGTTTACCTGGAGAGAGTTCCGGGGGTCAACGCCCCCGCGGCCCGGTCTGTGACCAGGCCTCCTGATATACTTGCCACAGGGTGCCACAGTGAATGATATACTTGCCACAGGGTGCCACAGGAGAGTGCCAGAAGGCCAGGTGCTGGACAGTGGTCCAGCTGGACCACTGGTGGACAGAGTACGAGGTCAGAGTACGTTTACGGTCCGCTGCAGCCAACTTCACTCTGGATGACGATGGATGGTGGTCGTCAGGGTCATCCACCACCACCCTGACCCCCTCAGCAGGTCAGTCATCTTGAACTCTCTTATCCGGTGTATACTTGTGTTCTGATCATCCAGAAGTGTTCAGATCTCTTCTAAAAGTGTTCAGATCCTTCTAAAAGTGTTCAGATCCTTCTAAAAGTGTTCAGATCCTTCATACAGGTGCTCAAAATATTCTAAAAGTGTTCAGATCCTTTATAAATTGTTCAGATCCTTCTAAAAATGTTCAGATGATTTATAAAGCATTCAGATCCTTCATAAAGGTGTACAGATCCTATATAAAGGTGTTCAAATCTTTCTAAAAGTGTTCAGATCTTTCTAAAAGTGCTCAGATCCTTCTAAAAGTGTTCAGATCCTTCTAAAAGTGTTCAAATCCCTTCTAAAAGTGTTCAGATCTTTCTAAAAGTGTTCAGATCCTTCTAAAAGTGTTCAGATCCTTCTAAAAGTGTTCAGATCCCTTTTAAAGGTGTTCAGATCTTTCTAAAAGTGTTCAGATCCTTCTAAAAGTATTCAGATCCTTCTAAAAGTGTTCAGATCCCTTCTAAAGGTGTTCAGATCCTTCTAAAAGTGTTCAGATCCTTCTAAAGAGAGAGAGAGAGAGACTAATAACACTGTCGCTGTTATCAGTACCTGAAGTGGCACCTGCCGTAGGACCTGGCACCTTCCTGGTCACCATCAGGTCACTACAACAACGTGACCTCACCTTCACCTGGAGACCTGTCCCTACCCTCCTTCACAATGCTCCTGACTTCACCTACTTCGTCAGCGCCTCTGTCAGCGCTACTAGGTGAGTTAAGGTGTGTGTGTGTGTGTGTGTGTGTGTGTGTGTGTGTGTGTGTGTGTGTGTGTGTGTGTGAGTCCAGATGTTACCGTTCACATGTTGATGTACACAGCATGTGTTTATCTTGGTGTACACACACGCACACACATACACACGCCAGTGAAGAAGAGGGACAAGGAGCTATGACTCGACCCCTGCAACCACAGTTAGGTGAGTACAATTAGGTGAGTATACAAAGGTGACACAACTGGAAGTTGAAGATTCAGGCGAGTGACAGTAACGTTAAAAAGTATTTTTTAAGTCATAGAGTTGTCAGGAAGTGGAATCTGGAGAGTGATGTAGTGGAGGCAGGATCCATACATAGCTTTAAGAAGAGGTATGATAAAGTTCAAGGAAAAGGGAGAGAGTGGACCTAGTAGTGACCAGTGAAGAGGCGGGGCCAAGGGCTGTGACTCTACCTCTACAACCACAGTCAGGTGAGTACAACATCTGTGAGTACAACATCTGGTGGCCCGGTGGCCTGGTGGGTAAAGCTCCCGCTTCACACACGGAGGGCCCGGGTTCGATTCCCGGCGGGTGGAAATTCCGACACGTTTCTTTACACCTATTGTCCTGTTCACCTAGCAGCAAATAGGTACCTGGGTGTTAGTCGACTGGTGTGGGTCGCATCCTGGGAGACAAGATTAAGGACCCCAATGGAAATAAGTTAGACAGTCCTCGATGACGAACTGACTTTCTTGGGTTATCCTGGGTTGCTAACCCTCCGGGGTTAAAAATCCGAACGAAATCTTATCTTAAGGACTTCTACAGTTGTCAGGACAGGTGTGTGGTGTCAGGGGAAGTTTCAGGGGGTGGTGTCAAGGGAGGTTTCAGGGGGGTAGTGTCAGGTGTGTAGTGTCACTAACAACAGTATTGTGTTTCAGGGAGACAGTCGCAAATGCTACTGTAATGGACACCTTTGTCACCTTCACCAACCTTTCCACTAGCCAGTCTTACAGGTAAGTCCTCTCCTGTGTGTACTACCCTGTGTGTACCACCCTGTGTGTACTACCCTGTATGTACTACCCTGTGAGTCCTCCCCTGTGTGTACTACCCTGTGTGTACTACCCTGTGTGCACTACCCCTAGCTGGGGTAGTGCCCTGGGACATGTCTGTCAGCTATGTGGGGTAGATGGTATACGTAACAGGTATCCATACTACTGACAGCTCGTAACATGCTACAGTACGTCGACCTTATTATGCAGTTAACTAGTACTAACGGAGCAGCAGATACGATGGTCAACAAACAACGATTCTATATAAAGAAGAGGATGTTATATAGTAAGAGAATATATGTCATATTTACAGATCATATGAAAAGGATAATGAATGATGGTAGATTAGTATTGAAGGAAGATTGATCAGTCACTATTCAGGGGGTTTATGGATCCTGGATAAGCTAACATTTCTGGATTTTAGGCCTTTCTGACTATGGATGTTAGGTTCATCAGCACAGGTGCTGTCCTAGCTCAAGACTGATAACAGGTATAACCTAGTTTTATTTGCTCTCCAAGTCCTCGCCATCTCCTTCCAAGGTGGAGAGTTTACAGCATTTTTCCTCTTAGAGCAGATCAACTTCCCAAGTGATCTCATGGGATTTGCATTGATGCATGATCTCCATATTGAGCTTGACTTATAACAATGGCATTCCTGAATCAGCAACTTGCTTGTACCATTCTATGGCTACTAGCTTGAATCTGAGATCAGTCATATTGCATCTGAGTATGAGGTTTGGATTAAGTCTTTGCAGAGTTCTATATTTTTAAGTAATGTAACCAAGTGGTAAGACAATTGTAACATGATAATTGTGTACCTACTCCTGATACCATGCCCCTTCTGTTTTTTGGCTCTATATCCTGCTTCAGCATTTCCAGTTCATCTTCTAGGCTCTGTATCCTGGCCTCTGCAGCTTTGGCTTGTAGCACCCACTTCTTGCTACACAGGATAGTGCACAGTGAATTGATAATTTCATGTGAGGGCCACATCCATTTCCTAGAACGGCCACGTGTGGCCCACAGGCCACAGGTTGGGGGACCCCTGCACTAGATTGTCAGTTGCCCTTTGTGATCCAAATGGTGATAATGCAATAATGATTCTTGCAAGATATAGAGCTAGTTCATCAAACTATCTTTGCATGCAATACGTGATGACAAGGTTCATCTTTTCTTTACAACCATCACTGCTCAGAGTGACCACCCACATGGACCTTGTTCGCTACCCATATCCTGTTTGGGAAGCGGACGAGTCACCATACCAGTGGGGTCAGTTCTATTTATCCTGGGGAGAGTCGATCCCACCTGCCTCTTCCGAGGTGTGGGTTCAGATCCCACTGCTGTCACTATTTTTTGGTGGGAATTTGATAATGGGTTTAACTGAATGATTGGAGTGGCCATATTGATAAGAGTCTGATAAGTCGCCTGGTCAACATCCTGCCTCACTCATAAGTAAATCACGACTGCCTCTAATGGGCACTGCAGAAGAGTGCTTCGAAAATGCTGATGTCAAATCTGTGACCCCTAACATACCCCTAATACTGGGAAAAGTCTGACAGCTATGTGAGTGGGTGGGTATACATACTACTGACACTACCCTGTGTGTAATGCCTTGTGTGTACTCTATGATGATGTTAATGTTCCCACAGATTGGAAGTTGTGGGTCAGAACAGTGAGGGTATGGGACAGGAGAGGTCGTGGGTGCAAGTGTGGGCAACCAGGGACATGCCCCAAGTACCCACCCTGCCTGTCGTTATAATACATCAACTACAACAACAACAGCTGTATGAGCTCAGGTAAGACTCATTAGTGAGCTGAGTATGGTCCCACACTGTAACTTATATAGAATAGTGTAGCAACACTGCTGGTGTTCCCACAATGTAACTATCGAATACAATAGTGTAGCAAAACACTGCGGGTGCTCCTTTTACAGGTGGTCTGGTAATGGTGAGAATGATACTCATTCTACTGTGTACCTTTGCACCGATGGCCTCAACACCAAGCAACCATGTAAGGTCAGTACAAGGTTGCTACAAGGTATTTAAGTTTTATGGGAGATGGATGGGAACCGCTGCTATTCTTAACTTTGAAAAATGGTAGGCAGGTATGATATCCCTTGAAGGGTTGAGCTATATTCTTCTGTAATAAAGGACAGGCGATGCCAGTTGCTGACAGTGCTGACTGTTGTATCCCCTGGCAGGCTGACATCTACTGGCTGACAGTGGGTGAGCTGACATCTGTCAATCTCACTCTGGCTGACTTCAACCTGACGGATGCTGATGGAGGTTCTGGAGTGAGGTTTGGAGTGTCAGTGGAAGCTGTGGAGTCAGGGGCCTCCAGTGGTATGTCCTGGGATACCTGCACCATTCCCAGGGTATACTCCACCGCCCTCACTCCACCTACTGTAATCACGCCCATTGATGTGTAGGTAACCACCCCCATTAAGGTATTCCTACAAAGGGGGATACCTGTTAACAGATAGTCTCCTCTGGGGATACCTAATAACAGAGATATCCCCCTCTAGCGATACCTATTAACAGATAGTCCCTCTAAAGCAGTGGTTCCCAAACTGGCGGTAAATTACCCCCTGGGGGTAATTTAACCATTTTTGGGGGGTAATGGAGGGGTGACAGAAAAAAAGTTATGAATTCTGAAAATCAAGAAAACAATGCGGTACCCGGTATGAGGATTATTGTTAACTTTGTCTTAGTATATAAAGTTGTAAAGTAAACCTATTATAAGTAAGTAATAAAGTTAAACCAAATAACAATAAACATCAAAAACTAATATACAGTATCAGAAAAGAAGAAATATATAGCTAAGTGTGTGGAAACCCAAAAGTATTTTGACAAGTATGCTTCAGGACAAAAGTCACTCAGTAGCCCAGATCGACCTGTCCAGTACGCGTCACTCACTTCCTGAGGCTGCCTCTATTTCACACTGTCAGTTTATCTGTGAGCATCAGCCGAGGTAGACATAAGCTGGTATGTATGTGTACTGCCCTGTGCAGTATATAGTTAGTATTTACCCACTGTTACTGTGAATTTGTAGCTATTATTAATTTTATATATAATGTATGTGTGGTTCTTACGTTTTCAATGGTTTTGCTAGGATTAGCAGAGTATGCGAGGCTGTATACGTTCACGTTTAGCCATATATATCAATAATAACAACATTTTGTGAAAGGGGTAACATACTTTATGTGGCATGTTAAATTGGGTAACAAGCTGAAAAAGTTTGGGAACCACTGCTCTAAAGGATACCTATTGACACCTACATAACGCGATATTGTTGGGTTGTAAGGGTACATTACAGCTCAGTATTGTTGGGTTATAAGGGTACATTACAGCTCAATATTGTTTGGTTATAAGGTTACATTACAGCTCAATATTATTCGGTTATAAGGGTACATTACAGCTCATATTGTTGGGTTATGAGGGTACATTACAGTTCAGTATTGTTGGGTTATAAGGGTACATAACAGCTTGTTATTGTTGGATTTAAATTCACCCCAAGTCTGGGCCATATATACATAAATATATCAGAGGGTTAAGGGATGACCCCATATATTAATGATCTGCATATTGGGGTTAAGGGGTAACCCCGTATATTAATGGTCTGCTTATGTACCGTCAGGACCGACACCATGGCCAGGATAGAGTGGTCCTTGGACTGTGATAACTGGGCAGGTGTAGTGGAGGCCATTGAGACTATTTACTGTACAGGTTACTACAACCTCTCGCAGGACTGTTTTGGTAAGTGTCATTACATTGCCTAAAGTATTCACTCCTTGATAAGACATGTACAACACCTGAGTGTCTTTATTGATGAATAAGAAAATGTACAACATATGTCTTATTTATAAGCAAGTTCATTCTAAAATTTTTTGTTATACATTTAAAGATATATTTTTTAATTTATGTTAATGTAAAAAAATAATCATTTTGTACCAAAAGAACCTTAGGAAACTTACTTAACCTTATTATAAAAAGAGAAATTTAATTTAGCCTAATCAAAATAAATATATTTTAGATGAGTTTACAATAATTTAATACTAAACAAACTCAATGAAATATATTTTATTCGTTAGGTTCAGAATGATTTTTGCGAAATTATTGCATACACAGATTTTCGCTTGTCTTATTCGGCAAGAAGAGCGTTGTTATTTAAGCCAAAAAAAAACTTCAAGTTGAATATACTATAGAAGGTGGTCAGTACCTCAGTCATGATAGAAGGTGGTCAGTACCTCAGTCATGATAGAAGGTAGTCAGTACCTCAGTCATGATAGAAGGTGGTCAGTACCTCAGTCATGATAGAAGGTAGTCAGTACCTCAGTCATGATAGAAGGTGGTCAGTACCTCAGTCATGATAGAAGGTGGTCAGTACCTCAGTCATGATAGAAGGTAGTCAGTACCTCAGTCATGATAGAAGGTGGTCAGTACCTCAGTCATGATAGAAGGTGGTCAGTGCCTCAGTCATGATAGAAGGTGGTCAGTGCCTCAGTCATGATAGAAGGTGGTCAGTACCTCAGTCATGATAGAAGGTGGTCAGTGCCTCAGTCATGATAGAAGGTGGTCAGTGCCTCAGTCATGATAGAAGGTAGTCAGTACCTCAGTCATGATAGAAGGTGGTCAGTGCCTCAGTCATGATAGAAGGTGGTCAGTACCTCAGTCATGATAGAAGGTGGTCAGTACCTCAGTCATGATAGAAGGTGGTCAGTGCCTCAGTCATGATAGAAGGTAGTCAGTACCTCAGTCATGATAGAAGGTGGTCAGTCCCTCAGTCATGATAGAAGGTGGTCAGTGCCTCAGTCATGATAGAAGGTAGTCAGTACCTCAGTCATGATAGAAGGTGGTCAGTGCCTCAGTCATGATAGAAGGTGGTCAGTGCCTCAGTCATGTTAGAAGGTAGTCAGTACCTCAGTCATGTTAGAAGGTAGTCAGTACCTCAGTCATGACAGAAGGTGGTCAGTACCTCAGTCATGATAGAAGGTGGTCAGTACCTCAGTCATGACAGAAGGTAGTCAGTACCTCAGTCATGACAGAAGGTAGTCAGTACCTCAGTCATGACAGAAGGTAGTCAGTACCTCAGTCATGACAGAAGGTGGTCAGTACCTCAGTCATGACAGAAGGTGGTCAGTACCTCAGTCATGATAGAAGGTAGTCAGTACCTCAGTCATGATAGAAGGTAGTCAGTACCTCAGTCATGATAGAAGGTAGTCAGTACCTCAGTCATGACAGAAGGTAGTCAGTACCTCAGTCATGACAGAAGGTAGTCAGTACCTCAGTCATGACAGAAGGTAGTCAGTACCTCAGTCATGACAGAAGGTGGTCAGTACCTCAGTCATGATAGAAGGTGGTCAGTACCTCAGTCATGACAGAAGGTAGTCAGTACCTCAGTCATGACAGAAGGTAGTCAGTACCTCAGTCATGATAGAAGGTAGTCAGTACCTCAGTCATGATAGAAGGTAGTCAGTACCTCAGTCATGACAGAAGGTAGTCAGTACCTCAGTCATGACAGAAGGTAGTCAGTACCTCAGTCATGATAGAAGGTAGTCAGTACCTCAGTCATGACAGAAGGTAGTCAGTACCTCAGTCATGACAGAAGGTAGTCAGTACCTCAGTCATGACAGAAGGTAGTCAGTACCTCAGTCATGACAGAAGGTGGTCAGTACCTCAGTCATGATAGAAGGTGGTCAGTACCTCAGTCATGACAGAAGGTAGTCAGTACCTCAGTCATGACAGAAGGTAGTCAGTACCTCAGTCATGATAGAAGGTAGTCAGTACCTCAGTCATGACAGAAGGTAGTCAGTACCTCAGTCATGATAGAAGGTAGTCAGTACCTCAGTCATGACAGAAGGTAGTCAGTACCTCAGTCATGATAGAAGGTGGTCAGTACCTCAGTCATGATAGAAGGTGGTCAGTACCTCAGTCATGACAGAAGGTAGTCAGTACCTCAGTCATGACAGAAGGTGGTCAGTACCTCAGTCATGATAGAAGGTGGTCAGTACCTCAGTCATGATAGAAGGTAGTCAGTACCTCAGTCATGATAGAAGGTAGTCAGTACCTCAGTCATGATAGAAGGTGGTCAGTACCTCAGTCATGATAGAAGGTAGTCAGTACCTCAGTCATGACAGAAGGTGGTCAGTACCTCAGTCATGATAGAAGGTGGTCAGTACCTCAGTCATGATAGAAGGTAGTCAGTACCTCAGTCATGACAGAAGGTAGTCAGTACCTCAGTCATGACAGAAGGTAGTCAGTACCTCAGTCATGACAGAAGGTAGTCAGTACCTCAGTCATGACAGAAGGTAGTCAGTACCTCAGTCATGACAGAAGGTGGTCAGTACCTCAGTCATGATAGAAGGTAGTCAGTACCTCAGTCATGATAGAAGGTAGTCAGTACCTCAGTCATGATAGAAGGTAGTCAGTACCTCAGTCATGATAGAAGGTGGTCAGTACCTCAGTCATGATAGAAGGTAGTCAGTACCTCAGTCATGACAGAAGGTGGTCAGTACCTCAGTCATGATAGAAGGTGGTCAGTACCTCAGTCATGATAGAAGGTAGTCAGTACCTCAGTCATGATAGAAGGTAGTCAGTACCTCAGTCATGATAGAAGGTCGTCAGTACCTCAGTCATGATAGAAGGTAGTCAGTACCTCAGTCATGACAGAAGGTAGTCAGTACCTCAGTCATGACAGAAGGTAGTCAGTACCTCAGTCATGACAGAAGGTGGTCAGTTATTTATTTTAAGCAAATATCCTTTCCCTATTTCAGGTGAAGTGCAGGTGGAGAGTGAAGTGTGGCTAGGTGAGGTGAAGGTGAGGCACCTAGCACCTGAAACACTCTATACTGTGTGGCTGAGAGTCACCTATCGTGCTGGAACCTCACAGTGGTCACCTGCCCAGAATTTTACCACTGATAACCCACCTGGTAGGTTCTTGGTTCACCTGATAACTCACCTGGCTCGCCTGATATTATCTTTTAGACGTTTCTCCTAATAGTGACTATCAAGGTAGTAAGTCCCTCAATATTGACAGTTGATCAGTCCCCTGACAGGTGTGTGTCTTGATGACAGGTAGGGAGTACCTTGAAGACAGCTAGAGGTCTTGATGCCAGCTAGGGAGTGCCTTGAAGACAGCTAGAGGTCTTGATGACAGCTAGGTAGTGCCTCGAAGACAGCTAGAGGTCTTGATGACAGGTAGGGAGTGCCTTGAAGACAGCTAGAGGTCTTGATGCCAGCTAGGGAGTGCCTTGAAGACAGCTAGATGTCTTAATGCCAGCTAGAGAGTGCCTCGAAGACAGCTAGAAGTCTTGATGACAGCTAGGGAGTGCCTTGAAGACAGCTAGAAGTCTTGATGACAGCTAGGGAGTGCCTTGAAGACAGCTAGAAGTCTTGATAACAGCTAGGGAGTGCCTTGAAGACAGCTAGAGGTCTTGATGACAGCTAGGGAGTGCCTCGAAGATAGCTAGAGGTCTTGATGACAGCTACGGAGTGCCTTGAAGACAGCTAGAAGTCTTGATGACAGCTAGGGAGTGCCTCGAAGACAGCTAGAAGTCTTGATGCCAGCTAGGGAGTGCCTTGAAGACAGCTAGAGGTCTTGACGACAGCTAGGGAGTACCTCGAAGACAGCTAGAAGTCTTGATGCCAGCTAGGGAGTGCCTTGAAGACAGCTAGAAGTCTTGATGCCAGCTAGGGAGTGCCTTGAAGACAGCTAGAAGTCTTGATGCCAGCTAGGGAGTGCCTTCAAGACAGCTAGAAGTCTTGATGACAGCTAGGGAGTGCCTCGAAGACAGCTAGAAGTCTTGATGACAGCTAGGGAGTGCCTTGAAGACAGCTAGAGGTCTTGATGACAGCTAGGGAGTGCCTTGAAGACAGCTAGAGGTCTTGACGACAGCTAGGGAGTACCTCGAAGACAGCTAGAAGTCTTGATGCCAGCTAGGGAGTGCCTTGAAGACAGCTAGAAGTCTTGATGCCAGCTAGGGAGTGCCTTGAAGACAGCTAGAAGTCTTGATGCCAGCTAGGGAGTGCCTTCAAGACAGCTAGAAGTCTTGATGACAGCTAGGGAGTGCCTCGAAGACAGCTAGAAGTCTTGATGACAGCTAGGGAGTGCCTCGAAGACAGCTAGAAGTCTTGATGACAGCTAGGGAGTGCCTTGAAGACAGCTAGAAGTCTTGATGCCAGCTAGGGAGTGCCTTGAAGACAGCTAGAAGTCTTGATGCCAGCTAGGGAGTGCCTTCAAGACAGCTAGAAGTCTTGATGACAGCTAGGGAGTGCCTCGAAGACAGCTAGAAGTCTTGATGACAGCTAGGGAGTGCCTTGAAGACAGCTAGAAGTCTTGATGCCAGCTAGGGAGTGCCTTGAAGACAGCTAGAAGTCTTGATGCCAGCTAGGGAGTGCCTTCAAGACAGCTAGAAGTCTTGATGACAGCTAGGGAGTGCCTCGAAGACAGCTAGAAGTCTTGATGACAGCTAGGGAGTGCCTCGAAGACAGCTAGAAGTCTTGATGACAGCTAGGGAGTGCCTTGAAGACAGCTAGAGGTCTTGATGACAGCTAGGGAGTGCCTTGAAGACAGCTAGAGGTCTTGATGACAGCTAGGGAGTGCCTTGAAGACAGCTAGAGGTCTTGATGCCAGCTAGGGAGTGCCTTGAAGACAGCTAGAAGTCTTGATGACAGCTAGAAGTCTTGATGCCAGCTAGGGAGTGCCTTGAAGACAGCTAGAGGTCTTGATGACAGCTAGGGAGTGCCTCGAAGACAGCTAGAAGTCTTGATGACAGCTAGGGTGTGCCTCGAAGACAGCTAGAAGTCTTGGTGACAGCTAGGGAGTGCCTCGAAGACAGCTAGAAGTCTTGGCGACAGCTAGGGAGTGCCTTGAAGACAGCTAAAGGTCTTGATGACAGCTAGGGAGTGCCTCGAAGACAGCTAGAGGTCTTGATGACAGCTACGGAGTTCCTTGAAGACGGCTAGAAGTCTTGATGACAGCTAGGGAGTGCCTCGAAGACAGCAAGAAGTCTTGATGACAGCTAGGGAGTGCCTTGAAGACAGCTAGAGGTCTTGACGACAGCTAGGGAGTACCTCGAAGACAGCTAGAAGTCTTGATGACAGCTAGGGAGTGCCTCGATGACAGCTAGAAGTCTTGATGCCAGCTAGGGAGTGCCATGAAGACAGCTAGAAGTCTTGATGCCAGCTAGGGAGTGCCTTGAAGACAGCTAGAAGTATTGATGACAGCTAGGGAGTGCCTCGAAGACAGCTAGAAGTCTTGATGACAGCTAGGGAGTGCCTTGAAGACAGCTAGAGGTCTTGATGACAGCTAAGGAGTGTCTTGAAGACAGCTAGAAGTCTTGATGACAGCTAGGGAGTGCCTCGAAGACAGCTAGAAGTCTTGGTGACAGCTAGGGAGTGCCTTGAAGACAGCTAGAAGTCTTGATGACAGCTAGGGAGTGCCTTGAAGACAGCTAGAAGTCTTGATGACAGCTAGGGAGTGCCTTGAAGACAGCTAGAGGTCTTGATGCCAGCTAGGGAGTGCCTTGAAGAGAGCTAGAGGTCTTGATGACAGCTAGGGAGTGCCTTGAAGACACCTAGAGGTCTTGATGACAGCTAGGGAGTGCCTTGAAGACAGCTAGAAGTCTTGATGACAGCTAGGGAGTGCCTCGAAGACAGCTAGAAGTCATGATGACAGCTAGGGAGTGCCTTGAAGACAGCTAGAAGTCTTGATGACAGCTAGGGAGTGCCGTGAAGACAGCTAGAGGTCTTGATGCCAGCTAGGGAGTGCCTTGAAGACAGCTAGAAGTCTTGATGACAGCTAGGGAGTGCCTCGAAGACAGCTAGAAGTCTTGATGACAGCTAGGGAGTGCCTTGAAGACAGCTAGAAGTCTTGATGACAGCTAGGGAGTGCCTCGAAGACAGCTAGAAGTCTTGATGCCAGCTAGCGAGTGCCTTGAAGACAGCTAGAAGTCTTGATGACAGCTAGGGAGTGCCTTGAAGACAGCTAGAAGTCTTGATGCCAGCTAGGGAGTGCCTTGAAGACAGCTAGAAGTCTTGATGACAGCTAGGGAGTGCCTCGAAGACAGCTAGAAGTCTTGATGCCAGCTAGGGAGTGCCTTGAAGACAGCTAGGGAGTGCCTTGAAGACAGCTAGGGAGTGCCTTGAAGACAGCTAGAAGTCTTGATGACAGCTAGGGAGTGCGTCGAAGACAGCTAGAAGTCTTGATGACAGCTAGGGAGTGCCTCGAAGACAGCTAGAAGTCTTGATGACAGCTAGGGAGTGCCTCGAAGACAGCTAGAAGTCTTGATGACAGCTAGGGAGTGCCTTGAAGACAGCTAGAGGTCTTGATGCCAGCTAGGGAGTGCCTCGAAGACAGCTAGAAGTCTTGACGACAGCTAGGGAGTGCCTCGAAGACAGCTAGAAGTCTTGATGACAGCTAGGGAGTGCCTCGAAGACAGCTAGAAGTCTTGATGACAGCTAGGGAGTGCCTCGAAGACAGCTAGAAGTCTTGATGACAGCTAGGGAGTGCCTCGAAGACAGCTAGAAGTCTTGATGACAGCTAGGGAGTGCCTCGAAGACAGCTAGAAGTCTTGATGACAGCTAGGGAGTGCCTTGAAGACAGCTAGAAGACTTGATGACAGGTAGGGAGTGCCTTGAAGACAGCTAGAAGTCTTGATGACAGCTAGGGAGTGCCTTGAAGACAGCTAGAAGTCTTGATGACAGCTAAGGGGTGCTTTGAAGACAGCTAGAGGTCTTGATGACAGCTAAGGGGTGCCTTGAAGACAGCTAGAGGTCTTGATGCCAGCTAGGGAGTGTCTTGAAGACAGCTAGAGGTCTTGATGACAGCTAAGGGGTGCCTTGAAGACAGCTAGAGGTCTTTGTGACAGCTAAGGGGTGCCTTGAAGACAGCTAGAGGTCTTGATGCCAGCTAGGGAGTGCCTTGAAGACAGCTAGAGGTCTTGATGACAGCTAGGGAGTGCCTTGAAGACAACTAGAGGTGTTGATGACAGCTAAGGGGTGCCTTGAAGACAGCTAGAGGTCTTGATGCCAGCTAGGGAGTGCCTTGAAGACAGCTAGAGGTCTTGATGACAGCTAAGGAGTGCCTTGAAGAGAGCTAGAGGTCTTGATGCCAGCTAGGGAGTGCCTTGAAGACAGCTAGAGGTCTTGATGACAGCTAAGGAGTGCCTTGAAGAGAGCTAGAGGTCTTGATGACAGCTAGGGAGTGCCTTGAAGACAGCTAGAGGTCTTGATGACAGCTAAGGAGTGCCTTGAAGAGAGCTAGAGGTCTTGATGACAGCTAGGGAGTGCCTTGAAGAGAGCTAGAGGTCTTGATGCCAGCTAGGGAGTGCCTCGAAGACAGCCAAGGGTGTTGGTATTATTTATTATAGGGGGCTGTTGAACAGTCTTGGTTCTCTTAGTGTTATCTCTCCGTGTACTCAACATTCCTGCTTGTCACTGGTGATATATTACACTGTCTATAGTGACTTGCTGTCGTAGGCAGTGATTTCCGTGTGCAGATTATCACCAGTCCCTCTAGGTTTTCCAGGTGTAAATTATGATGTATCTTTATTGCTATGATAGAAGGTAGTCAGTACCTCAGTCATGATAGAAGGTAGTCAGTACCTCAGTCATGATAGAAGGTAGTCAGTACCTCAGCCATGATAGAAGGTGGTCAGTACCTCAGTCATGATAGAAGGTAGTCAGTACCTCAGTCATGATAGAAGGTGGTCAGTACCTCAGCCATGATAGAAGGTGGTCAGTACCTCAGTCATGATAGAAGGTGGTCAGTACCTCAGTCATGATAGAAGGTAGTCAGTACCTCAGTCATGATAGAAGGTAGTCAGTACCTCAGTCATGATAGAAGGTGGTCAGTACCTCAGTCATGATAGAAGGTGGTCAGTACCTCAGTCATGATAGAAGGTGGTCAGTCCCTCAGTCATGATATAAGGTGGTCAGTACCTCAGTCATGATAGAAGGTGGTCAGTACCTCAGTCATGATAGAAGGTGGTCAGTACCTCAGTCATGATAGAAGGTGGTCAGTACCTCAGTCATGATAGAAGGTGGTCAGTACCTCAGTCATGATAGAAGGTGGTCAGTACCTCAGTCATGATAGAAGGTAGTCAGTACCTCAGTCATGATAGAAGGTGGTCAGTACCTCAGTCATGATAGAAGGTGGTCAGTACCTCAGTCATGATAGAAGGTGGTCAGTACCTCAGTCATGATAGAAGGTGGTCAGTACCTCAGTCATGATAGAAGGTCGTCAGTACCTCAGTCATGATAGAAGGTAGTCAGTACCTCAGTCATGATAGAAGGTGGTCAGTACCTCAGTCATGATAGAAGGTGGTCAGTACCTCAGTCATGATAGAAGGTGGTCAGTACCTCAGTCATGATAGAAGGTAGTCAGTACCTCAGTCATGATAGAAGGTAGTCAGTACCTCAGTCATGATAGAAGGTGGTCAGTACCTCAGTCATGATAGAAGGTGGTCAGTACCTCAGTCATGATAGAAGGTGGTCAGTACCTCAGTCATGATAGAAGGTCGTCAGTACCTCAGTCATGATAGAAGGTAGTCAGTACCTCAGTCATGATAGAAGGTGGTCAGTACCTCAGTCATGATAGAAGGTGGTCAGTACCTCAGTCATGATAGAAGGTGGTCAGTACCTCAGTCATGATAGAAGGTGGTCAGTCCCTCAGTCATGATAGAAAGTGGTCAGTCCCTCAGTCATGATAGAAGGTGGTCAGTACCTCAGTCATGATAGAAGGTGGTCAGTACCTCAGTCATGATAGAAGGTGGTCAGTCCCTTAGCCATGATAGAAGGTGGTCAGTACCTCAGTCATGATAGAAGGTGGTCAGTACCTCAGTCATGATAGAAGGTGGTCAGCACCTCAGTCATGATAGAAGGTGGTCAGCACCTCAGTCATGATAGAAGGTGGTCAGTACCTCAGTCGTGATAGAAGGTAGTCAGTACCTCAGTCATGATAGAAGGTAGTCAGTACCTCAGTCATGATAGAAGGTAGTCAGTACCTCAGTCATGATAGAAGGTCGTCAGTACCTCAGTCATGATAGGTGGTCAGTACCTCAGTCATGATAGAAGGTGGTCAGTACCTTAGTCATGATAGAAGGTAGTCAGTACCTCAGTCATGATAGAAGGTGGTCAGTACCTCAGTCATGATAGAAGGTGGTCAGTACCTCAGTCATGATAGAAGGTGGTCATCACCTCAGTCATGATAGAAGGTGGTCAGTACCTCAGTCATGATAGGTGGTCAGTATCTCAGTCATGATAGAAGGTGGTCAGTACCTCACTCATGATAGAAGGTGGTCAGTACCTCAGTCATGATAGAAGGTGGTCAGTACCTCAGTCATGATAGAAGGTGGTCAGTACCTCAGTCATGATAGAAGGTGGTCAGTACCTCAGTTATGATAGAAGGTGGTCAGTACCTCAGTCATGATAGAAGGTGGTCAGTCCCTTAGTCATGATAGAAGGTGGTCAGTACCTCAGTCATGATAGAAGGTGGTCAGTACCTTAGTCATGATAGAAGGTAGTCAGTACCTCAGTCATGATAGAAGGTAGTCAGTCCCTTAGTCATGATAGAAGGTGGTCAGTACCTCAGTCATGATAGAAGGTGGTCAGTACCTCAGTCATGATAGAAGGTGGTCAGTACCTCAGTCATGATAGAAGGTGGTCAGTACCTCAGTCATGATAGAAGGTGGTCAGTACCTCAGTCATGATAGAAGGTGGTCAGTACCTCAGTCATGATAGAAGGTGGTCAGTACCTCAGTCATGATAGAAGGTGGTCAGTACCTCAGTCATGATAGAAGGTAGTCAGTACCTCAGTCATGATAGAAGGTGGTCAGTCCCTTAGTCATGATAGAAGGTGGTCAGTACCTCAGTCATGATAGAAGGTGGTCAGTACCTCAGTCATGATAGAAGGTGGTCAGTACCTCAGTCATGATAGAAGGTAGTCAGTACCTCAGTCATGATAGAAGGTAGTCAGTACCTCAGTCATGATAGAAGGTGGTCAGTACCTCAGCCATGATAGAAGGTGGTCAGTACCTCAGTCATGATAGGTGGTCAGTACCTCAGTCATGATAGAAGGTGGTCAGTACCTCAGTCATGATAGAAGGTAGTCAGTACCTCAGTCATGATAGAAGGTAGTCAGTACCTCAGTCATGATAGAAGGTGGTCAGTACCTCAGCCATGATAGAAGGTGGTCAGTACCTCAGTCATGATAGGTGGTCAGTACCTCAGTCATGATAGAAGGTGGTCAGTACCTCAGTCATGATAGAAGGTGGTCAGTACCTCAGTCATGATAGAAGGTAGTCAGTACCTCAGTCATGATAGAAGGTAGTCAGTACCTCAGTCATGATAGAAGGTAGTCAGTACCTCAGTCATGATAGAAGGTAGTCAGTACCTCAGTCATGATAGGTGGTCAGTACCTCAGTCATGATAGGTAGTCAGTACCTCAGTCATGATAGAAGGTGGTCAGTACCTCAGTCATGATAGGTGGTCAGTACCTCAGTCATGATAGGTAGTCAGTACCTCAGTCATGATAGAAGGTGGTCAGTACCTCAGTCATGATAGAAGGTAGTCAGTACCTCAGTCATGATAGAAGGTAGTCAGTACCTCAGTCATGATAGGTGGTCAGTCCCTTAGTCATGATAGAAGGTGGTCAGTACCTCGGTCATGATAGAAGGTGGTCAGTACCTCAGTCATGATAGAAGGTAGTCAGTACCTCAGTCATGATAGGTGGTCAGTACCTCAGTCATGATAGAAGGTGGTCAGTACCTCAGTCATGATAGAAGGTGGTCAGTACCTCAGTCATGATAGAAGGTGGTCAGTACCTCAGTCATGATAGGTGGTCAGTACCTCAGTCATGATAGAAGGTGGTCAGTACCTCAGTCATGATAGAAGGTGGTCAGTACCTCAGTCATGATAGAAGGTGGTCAGTACCTCAGTCATGATAGAAGGTGGTCAGTCCCTTAGTCATGATAGAAGGTGGTCAGTACCTCAGTCATGATAGAAGGTGGTCAGTACCTCAGTCATGATAGAAGGTAGTCAGTACCTCAGTCATGATAGAAGGTAGTCAGTACCTCAGTCATGATAGAAGGTGGTCAGTACCTCAGTCATGATAGAAGGTAGTCAGTACCTCAGTCATGATAGGTGGTCAGTCCCTTAGTCATGATAGAAGGTGGTCAGTACCTCGGTCATGATAGAAGGTGGTCAGTACCTCAGTCATGATAGAAGGTAGTCAGTACCTCAGTCATGATAGGTGGTCAGTACCTCAGTCATGATAGAAGGTGGTCAGTACCTCAGTCATGATAGAAGGTGGTCAGTACCTCAGTCATGATAGGTGGTCAGTACCTCAGTCATGATAGAAGGTGGTCAGTACCTCAGTCATGATAGAAGGTGGTCAGTACCTCAGTCATGATAGAAGGTGGTCAGTACCTCAGTCATGATAGAAGGTGGTCAGTCCCTTAGTCATGATAGAAGGTGGTCAGTACCTCAGTCATGATAGAAGGTGGTCAGTACCTCAGTCATGATAGAAGGTAGTCAGTACCTCAGTCATGATAGAAGGTAGTCAGTACCTCAGTCATGATAGAAGGTGGTCAGTACCTCAGTCATGATAGAAGGTAGTCAGTACCTCAGTCATGATAGAAGGTAGTCAGTACCTCAGTCATGATAGGTGGTCAGTCCCTTAGTCATGATAGAAGGTGGTCAGTACCTCGGTCATGATAGAAGGTGGTCAGTACCTCAGTCATGATAGAAGGTAGTCAGTACCTCAGTCATGATAGGTGGTCAGTACCTCAGTCATGATAGGTAGTCAGTACCTCAGTCATGATAGAAGGTGGTCAGTACCTCAGTCATGATAGGTGGTCAGTACCTCAGTCATGATAGGTAGTCAGTACCTCAGTCATGATAGAAGGTGGTCAGTACCTCAGTCATGATAGAAGGTAGTCAGTACCTCAGTCATGATAGAAGGTAGTCAGTACCTCAGTCATGATAGGTGGTCAGTCCCTTAGTCATGATAGAAGGTGGTCAGTACCTCGGTCATGATAGAAGGTGGTCAGTACCTCAGTCATGATAGAAGGTAGTCAGTACCTCAGTCATGATAGGTGGTCAGTACCTCAGTCATGATAGAAGGTGGTCAGTACCTCAGTCATGATAGAAGGTGGTCAGTACCTCAGTCATGATAGAAGGTGGTCAGTACCTCAGTCATGATAGGTGGTCAGTACCTCAGTCATGATAGAAGGTGGTCAGTACCTCAGTCATGATAGAAGGTGGTCAGTACCTCAGTCATGATAGAAGGTGGTCAGTACCTCAGTCATGATAGAAGGTGGTCAGTACCTCAGTCATGATAGAAGGTGGTCAGTACCTCAGTCATGATAGAAGGTGGTCAGTACCTCAGTCATGATAGAAGGTGGTCAGTACCTCAGTCATGATAGAAGGTAGTCAGTACCTCAGTCATGGTAGAAGGTGGTCAGTACCTCAGTCATGATAGAAGGTGGTCAGTACCTCAGTCATGATAGAAGGTAGTCAGTACCTCAGTCATTATAGAAGGTAGTCAGTACCTCAGTCATGATAGAAGGTGGTCAGTACCTCAGTCATGATAGAAGGTAGTCAGTACCTCAGTCATGATAGGTGGTCAGTACCTCAGTCATGATAGAAGGTGGTCAGTACCTCAGTCATGATAGAAGGTGGTCAGTACCTCAGTCATGATAGAAGGTGGTCAGTACCTCAGTCATGATAGAAGGTGGTCAGTACCTCAGTCATGATAGAAGGTAGTCAGTACCTCAGTCATGATAGGTGGTCAGTACCTCAGTCATGATAGAAGGTGGTCAGTACCTCAGTCATGATAGAAGGTGGTCAGTACCTCAGTCATGATAGAAGGTAGTCAGTACCTCAGTCATGATAGAAGGTAGTCAGTACCTCAGTCATGATAGAAGGTAGTCAGTACCTCAGTCATGATAGAAGGTGGTCAGTACCTCAGTCATGATAGAAGGTAGTCAGTACCTCAGTCATGATAGAAGGTAGTCAGTACCTCAGTCATGATAGAAGGTAGTCAGTACCTCAGTCATGATAGAAGGTGGTCAGTACCTCAGTCATGATAGAAGGTGGTCAGTACCTCAGTCATGATAGAAGGGAGTCAGTACCTCAGTCATGATAGAAGGTGGTCAGTACCTCAGTCATGATAGAAGGTGGTCAGTACCTCAGTCATGATAGAAGGTGGTCAGTACCTCAGTCATGATAGAAGGTAGTCAGTACCTCAGTCATGATAGAAGGTAGTCAGTACCTCAGTCATGATAGAAGGTAGTCAGTACCTCAGTCATGATAGAAGGTGGTCAGTACCTCAGTCATGATAGAAGGTGGTCAGTACCTCAGTCATGATAGAAGGTGGTCAGTACCTCAGTCATGATAGAAGGTGGTCAGTACCTCAGTCATGATAGAAGGTAGTCAGTACCTCAGTCATGATAGAAGGTAGTCAGTACCTCAGTCATGATAGAAGGTGGTCAGTACCTCAGTCATGATAGAAGGTAGTCAGTACCTCAGTCATGATAGAAGGTGGTCAGTACCTCAGTCATGATAGAAGGTAGTCAGTACCTCAGTCATGATAGAAGGTAGTCAGTACCTCAGTCATGATAGAAGGTAGTCAGTACCTCAGTCATGATAGGTGGTCAGTACCTCAGTCATGATAGAAGGTAGTCAGTACCTCAGTCATGATAGGTGGTCAGTACCTCAGTCATGATAGGTAGTCAGTACCTCAGTCATGATAGAAGGTAGTCAGTACCTCAGTCATGATAGGTGGTCAGTACCTCAGTCATGATAGGTGGTCAGTACCTCAGTCATGATAGGTGGTCAGTACCTCAGTCATGATAGGTGGTCAGTACCTCAGTCATGATAGGTGGTCAGTACCTCAGTCATGATAGGTAGTCAGTACCTCAGTCATGATAGGTGGTCAGTACCTCAGTCATGATAGGTGGTCAGTACCTCAGTCATGATAGGTGGTCAGTACCTCAGTCATGATAGAAGGTGGTCAGTACCTCAGTCATGATAGGTGGTCAGTACCTCAGTCATGATAGGTAGTCAGTACCTCAGTCATGATAGAAGGTCGTCAGTACCTCAGTCATGATAGAAGGTAGTCAGTACCTCAGTCATGATAGAAGGTGGTCAGTACCTCAGTCATGATAGAAGGTAGTCAGTACCTCAGTCATGATAGAAGGTAGTCAGTACCTCAGTCATGATAGAAGGTAGTCAGTACCTCAGTCATGATAGAAGGTAGTCAGTACCTCAGTCATGATAGAAGGTGGTCAGTACCTCAGTCATGATAGAAGGTAGTCAGTACCTCAGTCATGATAGAAGGTAGTCAGTACCTCAGTCATGATAGAAGGTAGTCAGTACCTCAGTCATGATAGAAGGTAGTCAGTACCTCAGTCATGATAGAAGGTAGTCAGTACCTCAGTCATGATAGAAGGTGGTCAGTACCTCAGTCATGATAGAAGGTAGTCAGTACCTCAGTCATGATAGAAGGTGGTCAGTACCTCAGTCATGATAGAAGGTAGTCAGTACCTCAGTCATGATAGAAGGTCGTCAGTACCTCAGTCATGATAGAAGGTAGTCAGTACCTCAGTCATGATAGAAGGTGGTCAGTACCTCAGTCATGATAGAAGGTGGTCAGTACCTCAGTCATGATAGAAGGTAGTCAGTACCTCAGTCATGATAGAAGGTGGTCAGTACCTCAGTCATGATAGAAGGTGGTCAGTACCTCAGTCATGATAGAAGGTGGTCAGTACCTCAGTCATGATAGAAGGTAGTCAGTACCTCAGTCATGATAGAAGGTGGTCAGTACCTCAGTCATGATAGAAGGTGGTCAGTACCTCAGTCATGATAGAAGGTGGTCAGTACCTCAGTCATGATAGAAGGTGGTCAGTACCTCAGTCATGATAGAAGGTGGTCAGTACCTCAGTCATGATAGAAGGTGGTCAGTACCTCAGTCATGATAGAAGGTAGTCAGTACCTCAGTCATGATAGAAGGTGGTCAGTACCTCAGTCATGATAGGTGGTCAGTACCTCAGTCATGATAGAAGGTAGTCAGTACCTCAGTCATGATAGAAGGTAGTCAGTACCTCAGTCATGATAGAAGGTAGTCAGTACCTCAGTCATGATAGAAGGTAGTCAGTACCTCAGTCATGATAGAAGGTAGTCAGTACCTCAGTCATGATAGGTGGTCAGTACCTCAGTCATGATAGAAGGTAGTCAGTACCTCAGTCATGATAGAAGGTAGTCAGTACCTCAGTCATGATAGAAGGTAGTCAGTACCTCAGTCATGATAGAAGGTAGTCAGTACCTCAGTCATGATAGAAGGTAGTCAGTACCTCAGTCATGATAGAAGGTAGTCAGTACCTCAGTCATGATAGAAGGTGGTCAGTACCTCAGTCATGATAGAAGGTAGTCAGTACCTCAGTCATGATAGAAGGTAGTCAGTACCTCAGTCATGATAGAAGGTAGTCAGTACCTCAGTCATGATAGGTGGTCAGTACCTCAGTCATGATAGGTAGTCAGTACCTCAGTCATGATAGGTGGTCAGTACCTCAGTCATGATAGAAGGTAGTCAGTACCTCAGTCATGATAGGTGGTCAGTACCTCAGTCATGATAGGTAGTCAGTACCTCAGTCATGATAGAAGGTAGTCAGTACCTCAGTCATGATAGGTGGTCAGTACCTCAGTCATGATAGAAGGTAGTCAGTACCTCAGTCATGATAGGTGGTCAGTACCTCAGTCATGATAGGTAGTCAGTACCTCAGTCATGATAGAAGGTGGTCAGTACCTCAGTCATGATAGAAGGTAGTCAGTACCTCAGTCATGATAGGTGGTCAGTACCTCAGTCATGATAGGTAGTCAGTACCTCAGTCATGATAGAAGGTAGTCAGTACCTCAGTCATGATAGGTGGTCAGTACCTCAGTCATGATAGGTGGTCAGTACCTCAGTCATGATAGAAGGTGGTCAGTACCTCAGTCATGATAGAAGGTAGTCAGTACCTCAGTCATGATAGGTAGTCAGTACCTCAGTCATGATAGGTGGTCAGTACCTCAGTCATGATAGAAGGTGGTCAGTACCTCAGTCATGATAGAAGGTAGTCAGTACCTCAGTCATGATAGGTAGTCAGTACCTCAGTCATGATAGAAGGTGGTCAGTACCTCAGTCATGATAGGTAGTCAGTACCTCAGTCATGATAGGTTATCAGTCCCTCAACCATAACACTGACACTACCCTTGTAGCGTATGTACCCACCAAATCAAGGAACCAGGGGGTCGAATCACCGCACGTACCCCAATAAAAAATAATTCTTAACAGCGTGGCCACTCATATAAGATACCATGTCCACAGGTCTGGCCACATGGGCCATCTGGACCATAACAATCGGGGCCATACTGTTGGCAGTCGTCCTGGTCTTCGTACTCAGCTATAGCAGGAAGTAAGTCACTGTGGACTCGATCCTCTGTCTGCAAATCACTTCCTATATTCATGAGAAAATGCTAAACCCGCAAGGGGCTTAGCTCCCCTGGGTTATTAACCCTCCCAGGTTAATAATTCACCTTGTTGTTACAGGCAGGTGAAGGCGACATTCCTGGCGCTAACCAGAGTACCTAACTTACCACCTGGACTGGTCAGTGAGGTGAGTCCAAGTGAATTTAGGTGCATTTAAGCGAGCCTAGGTGAGTCTAGATTAATATAGGCGATTCTAGGTGAATGTAGCCGATTATAGGTGAGTCAAGGTGACATTAAATGAGTCTTTGTGAATATAGATAATTTTAAGTGGATCTAAGTGAGTAAAGGTGAATCTGGGTGATTTTTTTAGGTGAGTCTAGGTGAATCTACGCGATTCTAGTTGAATGTAAGTGAATCTAAGGGAGCCTAGGTGAGTCTAAGTGAGTCTAGGTGAGTCTAGGTGAGCCTAGGTGAGTCTTGGTGAATCTAAATGACCCTAGTTGAAACTTGGTGATTCTAGGTAATATAGAAGATTCTAGAAGAATCTTGGTGAATTTAGATGAATGCTGGTCATTATAGGTGAGTCTAGGTGAGTGTAGATGAGTCTAGGTAAGTCTTATTCTAGATGAGTGTAGACAAGTCTAGGTGAGTCTTGGTGAGTCTATATGAGTCTAGGTGAGTGTAGATGAATCTAGTTGAGGCTGTGTGAGTCTAGGTGAGTGTAGATGAGTCTAGGTGAGTGTAGTGGTGGGTACGCAGGTTCACCTCAATAGTAACAATCTTGTATATTTCGACAGTACCCCAAACCATCTTCAGTGAGATTAAGAAATTCAAGGAGCCTTGTCAGCACTGTCAGTGATCCACCGTCAGCACCTGTCAGCTCTGTCAGGAACGGCGTACCAAGTAGGTAGGTACCTTGTTCCTGATACCACTGTAAGGTACCTTGTTCCATTAACCATCCAAGCAGCCTTAATGACCCTCGTGTAGTAGATAGACTTAAAACCCCATTAACCAACCAACCAGTCTTAATGACCCTGGTGTAGTAGATAGACTTTAAACCCCATTAACCAACCAACCAGTCTTAATGACCCTGGTGTAGTAGATAGACTTTAAACCCCATTAACCAACCAACCAGTCTTAATGACCCTGGTGTAGTAGATAGACTTTAAACCCCATTAACCAACCAACCAGTCTTAATGACCCTGGTGTAGTAGATAGACTTTAAACCCCATTAACCAACCAACCAGTCTTAATGACCCTGGTGTAGTAGATAGACTTTAAACCCCATTAACCAACCAACCAGTCTTAATGACCCTGGTGTAGTAGATAGACTTTAAACCCCATTAACCAACCAACCAGTCTTAATGACCCTGGTGTAGTAGATAGACTTTAAACCACAATAACCAATCAACCAGTCTTAATGACCCTGGTGTAGTAGATAGACTTTAAACCCCATTAACCAACCAACCAGTCTTAATGACCCTGGTGTAGTAGATAGACTTTAAACCCCATTAACCAACCAACCAGTCTTAATGACCCTGGTGTAGTAGATAGACTTTAAACCCCATTAACCTAGTAACCATCTTTGACAGGTCACACATGGAGGCGGTAGATGGTGGACGAGGTGTGGCCCTGACTAGCCACACACTTCACCAAGCTATTGAGAGTAGTGACGGTTCACCAGAGGACGTTACCAGGTCGACTGATGTTAGTGCTGGGACGAGCAGGGAGTCGAACCGTGACCCTGGTGTGCTGGTGCCTTACACCGTCTATGATGTGACTTCGTCACAGACCTCTGGAGTGCCTTCGTCACAGACCTCTGGAGTGCTTTCGTCACAGACCTCTGGAGTGGCCTCGTCACAGACTTCTGGAGTGGCCTCATCACAGACTTCTGGAGTGGCCTCATCCCAGACCTCCAGCACACTGCAGGACTCTGGATATGTGGTACCCATCTTCCCTGATGATACACTCTCTCCACCACCCATAAAAGTAAGCAGTTCACTTGAGAATCTGACCACTATGTTGATGAACAAGACCCTGACATCTGGATACGTCGCTGTGGAACCACGTCACTTTGCTGCTGAAGCAAGCAGTGACACTGCTGTAGCAAACAGTGACACTGCTGTAACAAGCAGTGACACTGCTGTAGCAAGCAGTGATCTTACGCCCCATGGAACGAGAAAACTTATAAATTTAGATGACACGGAGACAAGTGGCTACGATATTACAGATCCACAACATTTCTGGTCTGAAAGTATACCTCCGGGTACAGGCTATGTTGCAGTACCACCACCTGACTTTGGTACGCTGCCCCAGGCAACAGACATTGCTAGCCATGACAGGGCACAACACAGGGACCCACAGTCATGGCTTGTGTCTACCCCAGAGAAAGACAGCAGCAAGAAAGGATATATAATGCTAGATTTCCTTGTAGGAAACAGAGATGACCATCCCTCATCCCAGGAGCAAGCATCATCACCTACACCCTTATTGCTCGCTGGAGAGCGTGATTCTGGAGATGGATCTTGCAAGTACAGCTCTCAGTTTGCAGAATCAATGCCATATATCAATTTCAACGAGGCTATGAGAACTTTTACAGCGGAAGATGCAGCAGGAACTGTTGCAGAGGAACTTACGCAGCTACTCAGTGTTGCACCTTCTCCAGGTTATGTTGCTATCCAGCCACCAGACTTCGGTGCGCCAAGACAGTGCACCAGCCAGGACACTCTGGAAGACACCGTGCACGATTTAGCAAGTGAAACTCACAGATCTAACGAAGATAAGATCATTCTTAACCCTAAACCCGTAATGCAGCCACTGACTGACCCTGTCAACCATCCCACAACACCCACACTGCTACAGGTAGATCCAGGGACATCCACCAGAGGGTTCAACAAAGGTTCTGGGTCCACGAATGAGGCATCTGTGGATAATATTGGTGCTGGCAGCAGTGGGTATGTAGCACTCCCAATACCTCACCAGGTACAAGCCTGGGATGCCCTCTCCAGTGATGGATGCCCTCGTGGATCTATCGACACGTCACGTCTTATCACAGGACAACACGACCCATCACAATACCTCACTACCAGACCACAAGACCCCCCGCAATACCTCACTACCAGACCACAAGACCCCCCGCAATACCTCACTACCAGACCACAAGACCCCCCGCAATACCTCAATACCAAATCACAAAACCCCCAAGAACCAGAATACCTCACCTTGAAAGACCTTGTGAAATACGACAGCCATCCTGGTACCCCAGTACTAAATGGCAAGAAGACTGATACCACACTAGTGACTAGTGATACCACAACACCAGTGACTAGTGATACCACAACACCAGTGACTAGTGATACCACAACACCAGTGACTAGTGATACCACAACACCAGTGACTAGTGATACCACAACACCAGTGACTAGTGATACCACAACACCAGTGACTAGTGATGGTAGCTGCAGTAACGAGAGCCACGGTGTGGTGTTGAGAAGAAAGAGATCAGTATCAGAGGGAACTCTCGTAGGCTACAGTAGAGTTGGAACTTCCTCTTACTCCTGAACTTTCATCTTGAAATTGAACTTGTTATCTGCAAACTGAACTTGTTGTCTTTATACTTTTCGTCTTAAATGGAGCTTTCAGCCTTAAATGGAGCTTTCAGCCTTAAATGGAACTTTCAGCCTTAAATGGAACTTTCAGTCTTAAATGGAACTTTCAGTCTTAAATGGAACTTTCAGTCTTAAATGGAACTTTCAGCCTTAAATGGAACTTTCAGCCTTAAATGGAACTTTCAGTCTTAAATGGAACTTTCAGCCTTAAATGGAACTTTCAGTCTTAAATGGAACTTTCAGTCTTAAATGGAACTTTCAGCCTTAAATGGAACTTTCAGTCTTAAATGGAACTTTCAGCCTTAAATGGAACTTTCAGTCTTAAATGGAACTTTCAGCCTTAAATGGAACTTTCAGTCTTAAATGGAACTTTCAGCCTTAAATGGAACTTTCAGTCTTAAATGGAACTTTCAGTCTTAAACAGAACTACCAGCGTTAAACAGAACTATCAGTGTTAAACAGAACTACCAGTGTTAAACAGAACTACCAGCGTTAAACAGAACTATCAGTGTTAAACAGAACTACCAGCGTTAAACAGAACTATCAGTGTTAAAACTATCAGTGTTAAACAGAACTACCAGTGTTAAACAGAACTACCAGTGTTAAACAGAACTATCAGTGTTAAACAGAACTACCAGTGTTAAACAGAACTACCAGTGTTAAACAGAACTACCAGCGTTAAACAGAACTACCAGTGTTAAACAGAACTATCAGTGTTAAACAGAACTACCAGTGTTAAACAGAACTACCAGTGTTAAACAGAACTACCAGTGTTAAACAGAACTACCAGCGTTAAACAGAATTATCAGTGTTAAACAGAACTACCAGCGTTAAACAGAACTATCAGTGTTAAACAGAACTACCAGTGTTAAACAGAACTACCAGTGTTAAACAGAACTACCAGTGTTAAACAGAACTACCAGCGTTAAACAGAACTACCAGCGTTAAACAGAACTACCAGCGTTAAACAGAACTACCAGCGTTAAACAGAACTACCAGTGTTAAACAGAACTACCAGCGTTAAACAGAACTACCAGCGTTAAACAGAACTACCAGCGTTAAACAGAACTACCAGTGTTAAACAGAACTATCAGTGTTAAACAGAACTACCAGCGTTAAACAGAACTATGAGTGTTAAACAGAACTACCAGCGTTAAACAGAACTATCAGTGTTAAACAGAACTATCAGTGTTAAACAGAACTACCAGCGTTAAACAGAACTATCAGTGTTAAACAGAACTATCAGTGTTAAACAGAACTACCAGCGTTAAACAGAACTATCAGCGTTAAACAGAACTACCAGTGTTAAACAGAACTACCAGCGTTAAACAGAACTATCAGTGTTAAACAGAACTATCAGTGTTAAACAGAACTACCAGCGTTAAACAGAACTATCAGCGTTAAACAGAACTACCAGTGTTAAACAGAACTACCAGCGTTAAACAGAACTATCAGTGTTAAACAGAACTATCAGTGTTAAACAGAACTATCAGCGTTAAACAGAACTATCAGTGTTAAACAGAACTATCAGTGTTAAACAGAACTATCAGCGTTAAACAGAACTATCAGTGTTAAACAGAACTATCAGTGTTAAACACAGCTATCAGTCTTAAAGACATGTTAACCTACAATAACACAGATTAACCCATATTAACATAGATTTAACTTGTATTTTCTTATACCAGAGACCTGTTTCAGTCCCTCTGGTCTGAGACCAGCCTGCCTGGTGGCCCAAACTGTCAATTCTGGCAGCCTACATGCCACCACAGCCTGCCTGATCACCGCTATTTTATATTTTAAGTACAGACTTATATAAGTTATCCATACCCCGGTGGGGATAGAACCCGCGGTCATAGAGTCTCAAAACTCCAGACCGTCGCGTTAGCCACTGGACCAGCTAGCCACAATAAGATTCATCCAACTAGGTATATTTCTACACCATAGGAAGGTTAGCATAGGCCACCACTGTGACCACAAATGCAAGTTTTTTTACAGACGAATCTCCAGCTAGCGTGGCCGTGACGAACTCTAGCTCAAGTCCCTTCACTGCCGTCAACATGACTCACGAAATCGTAATCGTCTGGAGTTTTGAGACTCTCTGACCGCGAGTTCAATCCCGGCCGGGGTATGGTTTGTTTCCAATCGTGTCATTACGATTTCGTGAGTCAGTAATATGAGTTATCTTTAATATTAACGTATATAATACAAAATACTGGAGTATACTGTATGTATGTTGTATGTATATTATCGTGCAGTGTATATACACTGAGATATACACCTCTCAGTGTATATACACTGAGATATACACCTCTCAGTCTATATACACTGAGATATACACCTCTCAGTGTATATACACTGAGATATACACCTCTCAGTGTATATACACTGAGATATACACCTCTCAGTCTATATACACTGAGATATACACCTCTCAGTGTATATACACTGAGATATACACCTCTCAGTGTATATACACTGAGATATACACCTCTCAGTGTATATACACCAAACTGTGACTAACTATACATATTTCTGTATAAGACAGGATAACTTACGATAACCTAGGATGACCTAGGATAAGCTAGGATAACCGCTAGAGGTAAGAGTGCTAGTTGGGTGGTTCAAGCAAGGGAGCGGCGGTTCGACCCCCTCCACACACGATTACATAAGCACAGTACAAATAAGGAGATTTGTTTTCCAGGACGGTATTAAAGAATTGACTTTAAACCTGTGATAAATATTTTTATTTTCCTTTATCCTGGGTTATCTTGGGCTAATCTGGGTTATCCTGGGCTATCCTGGGTTACCCTGAGCTATCCTGGGTTACCCTGGACTATCCTGGGTTATCCTGGACTATCCTGGGTTATTCCGGGCTATCCTGGGTTATCCCGGGCTATCCTGGGTTATCCTGGGCTATCCTGGGTTATCCTGGGCTATCCTGGGTTACCCTGAGCTATCCTGGGTTATCCCGGGCTATCCTGGGTTATCCTGGGCTATCCTGGGTTATCCTGGGCTATCCTGGGTTACCCTGAGCTATCCTGGGTTACCCTGTACTATCCTGGGTTATCCTGGACTATCCTGGGTTACCCTGGACTATCCTGGGTTATCCTGGACTATCCTGAGTTATCCTGGGTTATTCTGGGCTATCCTGGGTTACCCTGAGCTATCCTGGGTTACCCTGTACTATCCTGGGTTATCCTGGACTATCCTGGGTTACCCTGGACTATCCTGGAGTATCCTGGGTTATCCTGGACTATCCTGGGTTATCCCGGGCTATCCTGAGTTATCCTGGGTTACCCTGAGCTCTCCTGGGTTACCCTGGGCTATCCTGAGCAATGGGCTACCCTGGGTTATCCTGGGTTTATCGTCTATTATGGGTTATCCTGGGTTATTCTGGACTATCCTGCGTTACCCTGGCCTACCCTGGGTTATCCTGGGTGTTAGTCTGCTAACACCTACTGTCTAATACACAACTTTCTTGTATGAATCTTAGTGGTGGCTTCATCTCCTCCCTTAAGTCAAAGTGACCTGACCTGACTAGGTTGGGTGCATTGGCTTAAGCCGGTAGGAGACTTGGACCTGCCTCGCATGGGCCAGTAGGCCTGCCGCAGTGTTCCTTCATTCTTATGTTCGTCTCTGTAGACGCCGCCTTCCTCTCCCACATTGTAAGATGCTCCAGACTTCACAAGACCCGTGACTTAACCTAACTCCCGGTGGCCCGGTGGCCTGGTGGCTAAAGCTCCCGCTTCACACACGGAGGGCCCGGGTTCGATTCCCGGCGGGTGGAAACATTCCGACACGTTTCCTTACACCTATTGTCCTGTTCACCTAGCAGCAAATAGGTACCTGGGTGTTAGTCGACTGGTGTGGGTCGCATCCTGGGTGTTAGTGGACTGGTGTGGGTGGCATCCTGGGTGTTAGTGGACTGGTGTGGGTGGCATCCTGGGTGTTAGTGGACTGGTGTAGGTGGCATCCTGGGTGTTAGTGGACTGGTGTGGGTGGCATCCTGGGGGACAAGATTAAGGACCACAATGGAAATAAGTTAGACAGTCCTCGATGACGCACTGACTTTCTTGGGTTATCCTGGCTGGCTAACCCTCCGGGGTTAAAAATCCCAACGAAATCTTATCTTATCTTATCTCCTCATTTTATCGTCTTCTCCCCCTTTCCTCTTTCGTTCTTTTCTCTCCCCTGGGTTGTCTTTCTTCTGTCTCGTGTTTCTGTTTGTTTATTATTTATTGTATCACTTCCCCTTCCCCCCCACCTCTGTGTTCTTGTTCTCCCTCTGTGGGCACCTAGCTCCCTTGTGGGCACCTGGCTCCCTTGTGGGCACCTAGCTCCCTTGTGGGCACCTGGCTTCCTTGTGGGCACCTAGCTCCCTTGTGGGCACCTAGCTCCCTTGTGGGCACCTGGCTCCCTTGTGGGCACCTGGCTCCCTTGTGGGCACCTGGCTTCCTTGTGGACACCTGGCTCCCTTGTGGACACCTGGCTCCCTTGTGGGCACCTAGCTCCCTTGTGGGCACCTAGCTCCCTTGTGGGCACCTAGCTCCCTTGTGGGTACCTAGCTCCCTTGTGGGCACCTAGCTCCCTTGTGGGCACCTAGCTCCCTTGTGGGCACCTAGCTCCCTTGCAGTGCTCCCCTGTCTTTGTATTTGACTGGCTCGCTCCTCCTTAATTCCCCACTACTATCACTACCACTACTACCACTACTACTACTACTACTACTACTACTACTACCACTACCACTACTACTACTACTACTACTACTACTACTACTACTACTACTACCACCACCACCACCTCTTCCTGCCTATATATAGCCGTCCTGCTCCAATTCTGGTTAGTGTGACTTTGTAAATGGTCCCAGTCGGACCGAAACGTCGTCGTAAGCTCCTTTCTTCTATGCGAGTTATTTGTGTATTGTTCCAGTCACGGTATTGTGTCTTTTTTTGTTATTTAGCAAGTAGGTACCTGGGTGTTAGTCTACTAACATCTGCTGTCACTGTTCACCTAGCAGTAAGTAGGTACCTGGGTGTTAGTCTACTAACACCTGCTGTCACTGTTCACCTAGCAGTAAGTAGGTACATAGTTGTAAAAGGACACAAGTGCAACTAATGTGACATTTATAGTGGCAACGTTTCGCTCTCCAGGAGCTTTGTCAAGCCGTTACAAACAGTACATGGACACAGAGGGTATATATAGGCTCAGAGTGAGATGCAATACTAGTGGTAGTAGTAGTAGTAGTAATACAATACCATATTGTATTACTACTACTACTACAACATATTACAACTACAACTACTACCACTAGTATTGCACCTCACTCTGAGCCTATATACTGTTTGTAACAGCTTGATAAAGCTCCTGGAGAGCGAAACGTTGCCACAATAATTGTCACATTAGTTGCACTTGTGTCCTTTTACTTTACATATTGTCAGTAATTCTACCAAAATATATACAACGTTAAATATTGTAAGCATTGTTTTGATCGAGAAAATGATACCAGTGAAACAACCTATACAGTAGTTTGTATACTTGGAGGAAAGGTAAGCCATTGAGTGACGTAGAAATCGTAAAAAAAATGTATTAAGAACATAATGTAAAGTAAAAGGACACAAGTGCAACTAATGTGACATTTTATTGTGGCAGCGTTTCGCTCTCCAGGAGCTTTATCAAGCTGTTACAAACAGTATATAGGCTCAGAGTGAGGTGCAATACTAGTGGTAGTAGTTGTAGTTGTAATATGTTGTAGTAGTAGTAGTAATACAATATGGTATTGTATTACTACTACTACTACTACCACTAGTATTGCATCTCACTCTGAGCCTATATATACCCTCTGTGTCCATGTACTGTTTGTAACGGCTTGACAAAGCTCCTGGAGAGCGAAACGTTGCCACTATAAATGTCACATTAGTTGCACTTGTGTCCTTTTACTTTACATATTGTCGGTAATTCTACCAACTTTATTACAGGTACATAGTTATTAGTCACCTTATACCTAAATACACTAGCTTCAGGGCCCCGTCTTAATGGTCAAAAAAATGGAGAAGTATCCCCTTAAAAGGGGCGCTGGAACTTCAGTTTTCTATAACAATTTAAGAATTTTTATCATTATTATTATTATTAAGGCGACGCGGTAAGCCCGTATGGGCTATACAACTGGGACTGAGGTTTGATCCTAGGAAGTGGAGGACAGGGGCAGCTCCAGTTCCCTGGATCAAGAGCTCTTGAGGACCGGAAGGGTCACCAACACAAGGCACGACCTCGATAAGACGAACCATAGAGTATTTTTCCATAATTAACGAGATTTCTATCGGTTTTTAAACTAGTTTAGCAAATTTATATATGAAATATGAGTCGTAATGTCCATATCTGATATTTTTTTCGGCCTCAGAGTTATGGTTTTTATTTTAATGGGTGAAATACGTGAGGGTGTTTCCCAATGTCTACCCACACTGGGTTGTTTTTTTAGGTTTAATGCGTGTTAATAACGCATCCTGCGCTCCTCTAGCGCATCCACGCGCATAGATGCGTAATTTACGCACATATCTGTGTTATAAAAACCACTGTAGCGTCAGTGGGAAGGTTTTAAATGTGGTTTTTAGTTATTTTGGGGGGAAAATGTTGGTAGCCCTGAGCAGCACATTCCTTCACAAGGCGGGAGGACGGTGCCACGTTTCCTTATTTTTGGGACTTTTAATGTGGTGTTTCGGCGTGTTCTGGGGAGGGAGGTGAGGGGAAAGGGATTAATGGAGTCATAAGTGAGGGGGGAGGTGAGGGAGGGAAGGGGGTTCAAATAAAGTGTGAGGAGGGTGAGAGAGGGTCGGAGATGTGGCACAGATGGGAAGGTTGTAGTAGTAATATTGGCTGACGTCCAAGTTGATGGGGGGAGGGGAGGGGAAAGGGAGGGGGTGACGCATTTCCCCCCATGCCCTCACCCTTCACTCCCTTCCTCTCTACCCCTTCCCTTCCTCTCTACCCTCTCCCTCTCTACCCCCTCCCGTCCTCTATACCCCCCTCCCTCTCTACCTCCTCCCTTCCTCTCTACCTCCTCCCTTCCTCTCTTCCCCCTCCCTCCCTCTCTACCCCCTCCCTTAATCTCTACTCCCTCCCTTCCTCTCTACCCCCTCCCTTCCTCTCTACCCCCTCCCTCTCAACACCCTCCCTTCCTCTCTACCCCCTCCCTCTCTACCTCCTCCCTTCCTCTCTAAACTCTCCTTCCCTCTCTACCCCCTCCCTTCCTCTCTACCCCTCCCTTCCTCTCTACCCCCTCCCTTCCTCTCTACCCCCTCCCTTCCTCTCTACCCCCTCCCTTCCTCTCTACCCCCTCCCTTCCTCTCTGCTCCTCCCTTCCTCTCTGCCCCTCCCTTCCTCTCTACCCCCTCCCTTCCTCTCTGCCCCTCCCTTCCTCTCTACCCCCTCCCTTCCAGTGCCGGATCAGCCGGGCTGTGGCTCGTACGTCGGACTGCGTGCGGCCAGCAGTAACAGCCTAGTTGATCAGGCCCTGATCCATCGGGAGGCCTGGTCATGGACCGGGCCGCGGGGGCGTTGATCCCCGGAATAACCTCCAGGTAACCTCCAGGTACCCCCTCCCTATCTACCTCCTCCCTTCCTCTCTAAACCCTCCCTCCCTCTCTAAACCCTCCCTCCCTCTCTACCCCCCCCTTCCTCTCTACCTCCTCCCTTCCTCTCTACCCCCTCCCTTCCTCTTTACCCCTCCCTCAGGAGTGCTACAATAAGAACATAAGAACGAAGGAACACTGCAGAAGGCCTACTGGCCCATGCGAGGCAGGTCCAAGTCTCCTACCGGCTTAAGCCAATGCACCCAACCTAGTCAGGTCAGGTCACATTGACTTAAGGGAGGAACACGGCAACCGACCTGGTAGCACAAGCTATCAGGTCCAACTCACACCCACCCACATCTACTCATGTATTTATCCAACCTACTTTTAAAGCTACACAACGTTCTGGCCTCTATAACTGTACTCGGGAGTTTGTTCCACTCATCCACAACTCTATTACCAAACCAGTACTTTCCTATATCCTTCCTGAATCTGAATTTTTCCAACTTAAAACCATTGCTGCGAGTCCTGTCTAGGCTAGATATTTTCAGCACGTTATTTACATCCCCTTTATTTATTCCTGTCTTCCATTTATACACCTCAATCATATCCTCCCTAATTCTACGTATTTCTAGAGAGTGCAGTTTCAGGGCCCTTAGTCTATCCTCATAGGGAAGGTTTCTGATACATGGGATCAACTTTGTCATCCTCCTTTGTACATTTTCCAGAGAATTTATATCCATTCTGTAATACGGTGACCAAAACTGTGCAGCATAATCTAAATGAGGCCTAACCAAGGATGCATAGAGTTGAAGAACAACCTGAGGACTCCTATTATTTATGCTTCTTGATATGAAGCCAAGGATTCTATTAGCTTTATTGCGAACACTTATGCACTGTTGTCTTGGTTTCAGATTACTGCTAACCAGAGCTCCTAAATCTTTTTCGCAATTCGTGATATTAAGATCTACATTATTTAGTTTATATGTGACATGGTTATTGTCCTGTCCAACATTTAGAACTTTGCATTTGTCTATATTAAACTGCATCTGCCACTTCTCCGACCACTGCATCAGTCTATTCAAATCTTCCTGGAGTGCTCGAATGTCCTCGTCAGAATGAATTCGACGGCCTATTTTGGTGTCATCGGCAAACTTGCCGATGTCGCTCTTTATGCCCTCATCTATGTCGTTTATGTAGATTGTGAACAGCAGGGGGCCCAACACTGACCCCTGTGGAACACCGCTCGTGGTAAGCGCATGGTAAGCGCATTCTTGTGGTTGGTGACTCTCAGGTAAGATATGTTGACCGTGCTTTTTGTAATAGGAATAAGAAGATGAGAGATAGAGTGTGCTTCCCTGGAGCTGGTGTTGGGGACATTGTCAACAGGCTGGATAATATCATGTCAGGTAATGGGAACAAGCCCATTATCTGTCTCAGTGCTGGTGGAAATGATATTGGGAAGGGTAGGAGAGAAGAGCTGCTAGATAAGTACAGGTCAGCTATAGATTTCATTAAGTCTAAGGGAGGGATCCCAATCATATGTAGCATCTTGCCTAGAAGGGGAGTAGGAAATGAATGGTTGTCTAGGGCAATTGGTGTAAATTGCTGGCTAGACAGATACTGCAAGGAACTTGCAATCCCATTCATTGACAACTGGAACAACTTTTATGGCAAACATGATATGTATGCAAGGGATGGGGTACATCTCTCTGGGGCAGGGGTGGTAGCACTTGCAGACTCGATTGAGAAGGCCATTGGTGAAATGCCTATGATTTTAAACTGATGGAAGATAGAGGTATGGGTGTGTGTGGGAAACAAGCAGGTTGCAACACTAGGGTTGGAAACAGTAAATGTATAAAAGGCATTCAGCATGAAGTTATAAATAAAGACAATAGAACAGGTCAGCAAACAAAGGGGGACAGCAGAGGGCAGCAAGGGACTAGCTCCCTTAAGGTTTACTATACTAATAGCAGGAGTGTTAGAAATAAGATAGATGAGCTAAGATTAATTGCAAGTGCAGGAAACATAGATATTATTGCTATAACAGAGACCTGGCTCAATCTGAAAGATAGAGAGATGCCCTCTGAATGTCACATACAAGGCTATAAATTATTCCACACTGACAGGGTCAACAGGAAAGGTGGTGGAGTAGCGATGTACGTCAGAGACAATTTAAATTGTTGTGTTAGACAAGATATTAAATTAGAAGCGTCAGCCACTGAATCTGTTTGGTTACAGCTTCTCGAGGGCCGAGAAAAACTAATTTTGGGTGTGATTTACAGGGCCCCAAATCTTGATAGGGAGTGCAGTAAACTTCTATGGGACGAAATTCGTAAGGCATCTACATACGAAAATGTTGTGCTAATGGGAGATTTCAACTATAGACAGATTGACTGGAGCAATTTGACAGGAAATTTAGAGTCGGGTGACTTTCTTGATACGATCCAGGATTGTTTTTTAAAACAGTTTGTGACAGAGCCAACTAGGGGAAATAACCTCCTTGACTTGGTTCTTGCCAGTAGGGAAACACTAATTAATAATCTTGAGGTTAATGATGAGCTTGGGGAGAGTGATCACAAATCACTCAGTTTTAACATATCATGGAATTCCCCTAATAATGGCAATCAAGTCTCCGTCCCTGACTTTCGCTTGGCTGATTTCATAGGACTGAAAAATTACTTAGGTGGGCTGAACTGGAATGACCTGACTAGGGGTCAGGTAGGTGGTGATGGTTGCCGATATGATGCTTTCCAGGGCATAGTTCTAGCTGCTCAGTCAAATTATGTTCCAAATAGGGAAATCAGATCAAACAAAAATGATCCTAAATGGATGAACAATAGATTAAAATATCTGATTGGTCAAAAGAGAGGCATATATAGGCAAATCAAAAGAGGAGAGGGGCAATTAAGAAATCGATATATTCAGTTAAAGAGAGAAATAAAAAAGGGAATTAGAAAAGCAAATAGAGATTATGAGGTTAAAGTTGCAAGAGAATCGAAGACTAACCCAAAAGGATTCTTTCAGGTATACAGAAGTAAGATCAGGGACAAGATAGGCCCACTCAAAAGTTCCTCGGGTCAGCTCACTGACAGTGATAAGGAAATGTGTAGAATTTTTAACACATACTTCCTCTCAGTTTTTACACAGGAGGATACCAGCGATATTCCAGTAATGATAAATTATGTAGAACAGGACGATAATAAACTGTGCACTATTAGGGTCACAAGTGACATGGTCCTTAGGCAAATAGATAAATTAAAACCTAACAAATCCCCAGGCCCTGATGAACTGTATGCAAGGGTTCTAAAGGAATGTAAAGAGGAGCTTAGCACACCTTTGGCTAATCTTTTCAACATATCACTACAAACTGGCATGGTGCCAGATAAGTGGAAAATGGCAAATGTGATACCTATTTTCAAAACAGGTGACAGGTCCTTAGCTTCGAACTATAGACCAATAAGCCTAACCTCCATAGTGGGAAAATTTATGGAATCAATAATTGCCGAGGCAGTTCGTAGCCACCTTGAAAAGCATAAATTAATCAACGAATCTCAGCATGGTTTTACAAAGGGGCGTTCCTGCCTTACGAATTTATTAACTTTTTTCACTAAGGTATTTGAGGAGGTAGATCATGGTAATGAATATGATATTGTGTATATGGACTTCAGTAAGGCTTTTGACAGGGTCCCACATCAGAGACTATTGAGGAAAATTAAAGCACATGGAATAGGAGGAGAAATTTTTTCCTGGATAGAGGCATGGTTGACAAATAGGCAGCAGAGAGTTTGCATAAATGGGGAGAAATCAGAGTGGGGAAGCGTCACGAGCGGTGTTCCACAGGGGTCAGTGTTGGGCCCCCTGCTGTTCACAATCTACATAAACGACATAGATGAGGGCATAAAGAGCGACATCGGCAAGTTTGCCGATGACACCAAAATAGGCCGTCGAATTCATTCTGACGAGGACATTCGAGCACTCCAGGAAGATTTGAATAGACTGATGCAGTGGTCGGAGAAGTGGCAGATGCAGTTTAATATAGACAAATGCAAAGTTCTAAATGTTGGACAGGACAATAACCATGCCACATATAAACTAAATAATGTAGATCTTAATATTACGGATTGCGAAAAAGATTTAGGAGTTCTGGTTAGCAGTAATCTGAAACCAAGACAACAGTGCATAAGTGTTCGCAATAAAGCTAATAGAATCCTTGGCTTCATATCAAGAAGCATAAATAATAGGAGTCCTCAGGTTGTTCTTCAACTCTATACATCCTTGGTTAGGCCTCATTTAGATTATGCTGCACAGTTTTGGTCACCGTATTACAGAATGGATATAAATTCTCTGGAAAATGTACAAAGGAGGATGACAAAGATGATCCCATGTATCAGAAACCTTCCCTATGAGGATAGACTAAGGGCCCTGAAACTGCACTCTCTAGAAAGACGTAGAATTAGGGGGGATATGATTGAGGTGTATAAATGGAAGACAGGAATAAATAAAGGGGATGTAAATAGTGTGCTGAAAATATCTAGCCTAGACAGGACTCGCAGCAATGGTTTTAAGTTGGAAAAATTCAGATTCAGGAGGGATATAGGAAAGTACTGGTTTGGTAATAGAGTTGTGGATGAGTGGAACAAACTCCCAAGTACCGTTATAGAGGCCAGAACGTTGTGTAGCTTTAAAAATAGGTTGGATAAATACATGAGTAGATGTGGGTGGGTGTGAGTTAGACCTGATAGCTTGTGTTACCAGGTCGGTTGCCGTGTTCCTCCCTTAAGTCAGTGTGACCTGACCTGACTAGGTTGGGTGCATTGGCTTAAGCCGGTAGGAGACTTGGACCTGCCTCGCATGGGCCAGTAGGCCTTCTGCAGTGTTCCTTCGTTCTTATGTTCTTATGTTCTTATGTGACGCTTCCCCACTCTGATTTCTCCCCATTTATGCAAACTCTCTGCTGCCTATTTGTCAACCATGCCTCTATCCAGGAAAAAATTTCTCCTCCTATTCCATGTGCTTTAATTTTCCTCAGTCTCTGATGTGGGACCCTGTCAAAAGCCTTACTGAAGTCCATATACACAATATCATATTCATTACCATGATCTACCTCCTCAAATACCTTAGTGAAAAAAGTTAATAAATTCGTAAGGCAGGAACGCCCCTTTGTAAAACCATGCTGAGATTCGTTGATTAATTTATGCTTTTCGAGGTGGCTACGAACTGCCTCGGCAATTATTGATTCCATAAATTTTCCCACTATGGAGGTTAGGCTTATTGGTCTATAGTTCGAAGCTAAGGACCTGTCACCTGTTTTGAAAATAGGTATCACATTTGCCATTTTCCACTTATCTGACACCATGCCAGTTTGTAGTGATATGTTGAAAAGATTAGCCAAAGGTGTGCTAAGCTCCTCTTTACATTCCTTTAGAACCCTTGCATACAGTTCATCAGGGCCTGGGGATTTGTTAGGTTTTAATTTATCTATTTGCCTAAGGACCATGTCAGTTGTGACCCTAATCGTGCACAGTTTATTATCGTCCTGTTCTACATAATTTATCATTACTGGAATATCGCTGGTATCCTCCTGTGTAAAAACTGAGAGGAAGTATGTGTTAAAAATTCTACACATTTCCTTATCACTGTCAGTGAGCTGACCCAAGGAACTTTTGAGTGGGCCTATCTTGTCCCTGATCTTACTTCTGTATACCTGAAAGAATCATTTTGGGTTAGTCTTCGATTCTCTTGCAACTTTAACCTCATAATCTCTTTTTGCTTTTCTAATTCCCTTTTTTATTTCTCTCTTTAACTGAATATATCGATTTCTTAATTGCCCCTCTCCTCTTTTGATTTGCCTATATATGCCTCTCTTTTGACCAATCAGATATTTTAATCTATTGTTCATCCATTTAGGATCATTTTTGTTTGATCTGATTTCCCTATTTGGAACATAATTTGACTGAGCAGCTAGAACTATGCCCTGGAAAGCATCATATCGGCAACCATCACCACCTACCTGACCCTTAGTCAGGTCATTCCAGTTCAGCCCACCTAAGTAATTTTTCAGTCCTATGAAATCAGCCAAGCGAAAGTCAGGGATGGAGACTTGATTGCCATTATTAGGGGAATTCCATGATATATTAAAACTGAGTGATTTGTGATCACTTTCCCCAAGCTCATCATTAACCTCAAGATTATTAATTAGTGTTTCCCTACTGGCAAGAACCAAGTCAAGGAGGTTATTTCCCCTAGTTGGCTCTGTCACAAACTGTTTTAAAAAACAATCCTGGATCGTATCAAGAAAGTCACCTGACTCTAAATTTCCTGTCAAATTGCTCCAGTCAATCTGTCTATAGTTGAAATCTCCCATTAGCACAACATTTTCGTATGTAGATGCCTTACGAATTTCGTCCCATAGAAGTTTACTGCACTCCCTATCAAGATTTGGGGCCCTGTAAATCACACCCAATATTAGTTTTTCTCGGCCCTCGAGAAGCTGTAACCAAACAGATTCAGTGGCTGACGCTTCTAATTTAATATCTTGTCTAACACAACAGTTTAAATTGTCTCTGACGTACATCGCTACTCCACCACCTTTCCTGTTGACCCTGTCAGTGTGGAATAATTTATAGCCTTGTATGTGACATTCAGAGGGCATCTCTCTATCTTTCAGATTGAGCCAGGTCTCTGTTATAGCAATAATATCTATGTTTCCTGCACTTGCAATTAATCTTAGCTCATCTATCTTATTTCTTACACTCCTGCTATTAGTATAGTAAACCTTAAGGGAGCTAGTCCCTTGCTGCCCTCTGCTGTCCCCCTTTGTTTGCTGACCTGATCTATTGTCTTTATTTATAACTTCATGCTGAATGCCTTTTATACATTTACTGTTTCCAACCCAAGTGTTGCAACCTGCTTGTTTCCCACACACACCCATACCTCTATCTTCCATCAGTTTAAAATCATAGGCATTTCACCAATGGCCTTCTCAATCGAGTCTGCAAGTGCTACCACCCCTGCCCCAGAGAGATGTACCCCATCCCTTGCATACATATCATGTTTGCCATAAAAGTTGTTCCAGTTGTCAATGAATGGGATTGCAAGTTCCTTGCAGTATCTGTCTAGCCAGCAATTTACACCAATTGCCCTAGACAACCATTCATTTCCTACTCCCCTTCTAGGCAAGATGCTACATATGATTGGGATCCCTCCCTTAGACTTAATGAAATCTATAGCTGACCTGTACTTATCTAGCAGCTCTTCTCTCCTACCCTTCCCAATATCATTTCCACCAGCACTGAGACAGATAATGGGCTTGTTCCCATTACCTGACATGATATTATCCAGCCTGTTGACAATGTCCCCAACACCAGCTCCAGGGAAGCACACTCTATCTCTCATCTTATTCCTATTACAAAAAGCACGGTCAATATATCTTACCTGAGAGTCACCAACCACAAGAATGTGCTTACCTCCATTAGCAGGGGCAGTAGTACCCTTACCTTCACTGGCCACTGAGTACATTCATCCTGAAGAACAGAGAAGCGATTTCCTACCTTCAGATCTTCACTCTTAACTTTCCTTACTCTGATGCGCCTCCCATTACTGTGAACCACTCGCCACTTGTAGCAGGTGCTGGGCTGCACCTCACTGCTGGTAGCCGTTGCTACCTCCCCAACTACAGCCTCCTCACAGCGAGAGACAGACTGCACCTCACTGCTAGAAGCCTCATTCCCCACAACTCCAGCCACCTCACACTCTCTCCCAGACCCATTGAGGTGGACCTTCAGCCTCCTAATCTCCTCCTGGAGAAGCAAGACCTCCTCCTTCAACTCTCCAACCTCAATTTTGAAAGAAATTCAAAATATTTCTTTTCATATGCCAAAAACAAGGCAAATACCACATCTAGTATAGGGCCCTTACTCAGACAGGATGGGACTTACTCAGACAGGATGGGACTTACTCAGACAGGATGGGACTTACTCAGACAGGATGGGACTTACTCAGACAGGATGGAACTTGCTCAGACAGGATGGGACTTACTCAGACAGGATGGGACTTACACAGACAGGATGGGACTTACACAGATGACAACAAGGAAATGAGTGAAATATTGAAATCCCAGTACGACTGTGTTTAGTGAACCACTAATCGGTCTGAGGATCGACGACCCAAATGATTTCTTCATGAATGAGCCTCAAAACTCCATAAATGTATGCCAGATTTCCGACATTACCCTAACTCGATAGATTTCGAAAAAGCCATTGACAACATGCTCATGCACTCAGCCCCGGGCCCAGTCTCGTGGAACTCTGTTTTCATTAAGAACTGCAAGAAACCCCTCTCGCGTGCCCTAAGTACACTATGGAGGAGGAGCTTGGACATGGGTGAAATTCCACAGTCATTTAAAACAACGGATATAGCCCCACTCCATTAAGGTGGCAGCAAAGCATTAGCTAAAAACTATAGACCAATAGCTCTGACGTCCCACATCATAAAAATCTTTGAACGAGTGCTAAGAAGCAGGATTGCAAACCACCTGGATCCCCAAAATCTGCACAATCCAGGGCAACTTGGGTTCAGGGCAGGTCGCTCCTGCCTCTCACAACTACTGGATCACTGTGATATGGTCTGGGATGCACTGGAAGAAAATCGGAATGCAGATGTAATATACACAGACTTTGCAAAAGCATTTGACAAATGCGATCATGGCGTAATAGCCCATCAAATACGTGCTAAAGGAATAACTGGGAAAGTGGGGAGATGAATCTTCAACTTCCTTACAAATCGAACACAAAGAGTAGTGGTCAACAGAGTTAAATCGGAGGCTGCCATAGTGAAGAGCTCTGTTCCACAAGGCACAGTACTCGCCCCATCTTATTCCTTATCCTCATATCAGACATAGACAGAGATATACATCACAGCACCGTATCATCCTTTGCAGATGATACTAGGATCTGCATGAGGCTGTCATCTGCTGAGGACGCGGTTAACCTCCAAGAAGATATAAACAAAGTTTTTCAGTGGGCAACGGTAAACAATATGATGTTCAATGAGGACAAATTCCAACTACTCCGTTATGGAAAACTGGAGGAGATAATAACTAGAACAGAGTATACTACAGACTCCGGCCATACAATAGAGTGGAAAAATAATGTAAGGGACCTGGGAGTGGTGACGTGTACTTAGCTCAGTGGTGACGTGTACTTAGCTCAGTGGTGACGTGTACTTAGCTCAGTGGTGACGTGTACTTAGCTCTGTGAAGACCTGTTTGCGCGCTCTCTACGAATTGAAGCAAGATGCACTCCATCGAGCAACTTTACCAACAGCTTAAGGAAGAATTGAGGATGGCGAAGATGGAGATTCGGCGACTGACCAAGGAAAATAAGAAGATTCGTAGTAGTCCTCCTGTTTTGAGTCCTCAGGTCAAGAAAGGAAACTGGCCAGTGGCTGGACAGCAGGGAACAAAGTTGACGATCAAGAAGACGAATGGAAAGGTAGAAACGATGAAGAAGAAAGAGACTGCCGTGGAAACTGTTGTGGAAACCTCTAATACATTCTCAGTGCAACCCGACGAATGTGAGTCGACTACTGGGAACGTCACGACAATCGACACCAAGGAAGGTAAGAATATTGTTGTTGTTGGGGATAGCCAAGTTAGGTATATGGATAGGGCGTTCTGCTTGAAGGACAGGAGTAGGAGACAGAGAGTTTGCTTTCCTGGGGCTGAGATGGAGGATATTGTTAGCCGTCTGGATGACATCATGAGAGGTAATGGGAGCAATCCTATTATCTGTCTCAGTGCTGGTGGCAACGATGTTGGCAGACGTAGGAGTGAAGACCTGATTAGCAGGTATAGGTCAGCAATAGAAATAATTAGGAGGAAGGGTAGGAACCCTGTCATATGTGGTATTCTGCCAAGGAGAGGAGTTGGAAATGAATGGTTGTCCAGGGCAATTGGTGTCAATTGCTGGCTGGACAAATACTGTAAGGAAAATGTGGTAACATTCATTGACAACTGGGACCTCTTCTATGGCAGAAATGACATGTATGCCAGGGATGGGGTTCACTTATCTAGGTCTGGGGTGGGAGCACTGGCAACTGCAGTGGAGGGAGCTGTTAGGTCTTTAAACTAGGAATAGTTAGTGGTATGGGTTTTGGCGGGAAAACAGTCAAGTCGCAGTGTAGTAATATGAGTACTAGGAGAACTAGTAATAGGCAAAATGAGGTAGATATTGGAAAGCCAGTGGCACAAATTGACAAGGACAGTAATAGGTTTAGTGGAATAACAGAAAGGAGCAGGAAGGGTAAAGAGAGAGGAGGGTCTTTAAATATATATTACACAAATAGTCGCAGTGCTAGGAATAAGATGGACGAGTTGAGACTAGTTGCTAGTGCAGGTAACATTGATGTATTTGCCTTAACTGAAACGTGGTTTAATTCAAAAAGTCGGGACATGCCTGCGGAATGTCACACTCAGGGTTTTAAATTGTTCCAAGTAGATAGAAGTATCGGGAAGGGGGGTGGGGTAGCATTGTATGTCCAAGATCGCTTGAACTGTTGCATAAAAACGGGCATTAAGTCTGAAGTAACACATACAGAGTCTGTTTGGATAGAATTTTCAGAGGGGCATGAAAAATTAACTTTAGGTGTGATATACCGTCCCCCAAATTTAGATAGGGACCAGGGGAGACTACTATGGGAGGAAATTGTTAGGGCCACAAGGCACGATAATGTAGTAATTCTAGGAGACTTTAACTTTAGTCATATTGATTGGAATTTCTTGACTGGGAATTTAGAATCATACGACTTCTTAGAAGTAGTTCAGGATTGTTTTTTGAAGCAGTTTGTGACAGAACCTACAAGGGAAAATAACCTGCTTGACTTAGTTCTGGCAAACAATGAATCCCTTGTTAATAATTTAGAAGTTTCAGAGGAACTGGGTGCTAGCGACCACAAATCAATTACATTTAGAATTGAATGGAAGTATGATAGTAGGGATAACTCAGTAACAGTCCCAGATTTTCGCTTAGCAGATTACGATGGGCTTAGAGAACACTTATTATCTGTTGACTGGGGTAACAAAGAGAGCTGTCAATATGACAGTTTTCTGAACACAATACATGCTGCTCAAAGAACGTTTATCCCTTATAAAGAAATTAGATCAAATAGAAATGACCCAAAATGGATGAATAATAGGCTGAAATATATACTAGGGCATAAGAAAGGAATTTATAGGCGTATCAAAAGAGGCGAGGGTCATCTTATGAATCAGTATATTGACATTAAGAGGGACATTAAAAAGGGGATAAGAAAAGCTAAAAGGGACTATGAAATTAAAGTTGCTAGGGATTCTAAAACTAACCCAAAAAGTTTTTTCCAGGTATATAGAACAAAAGTCAGAGATAAGATAGGTCCCCTTAAAAATAACTATGGGCATCTTACTGACAAAGAGAATGAAATGTGCTCGATTTTAAATAATTATTTTCTCTCGGTTTTTACACAGGAAGACACTAATAATATTCCGGTAATTAATTTTTATAGTGGATCAGAAGAAGATAAATTATGTAACATCACAGTCACTAGTGAAATGGTTGTGAAGCAGATAGACCGACTGAAGCAAAATAAGTCACCGGGTCCTGATGAGGTCTTTTCAAGGGTTCTGAAGGAATGCAAAATGGAAATCTGTGAACCATTAACTAATATTTTTAATTTATCTCTTCAAACAGGTGTAGTGTCTGATATGTGGAAGATGGCTAATGTAATTCCTATTTTTAAAACAGGGGACAAGTCGTTACCGTCAAATTACCGCCCAATAAGCCTGACCTCAATTGTAGGCAAATTACTAGAGTCAATTATAGCTCAAATTATAAGAAGCCATCTCGATAAGCATAGCTTGATTAATGATACTCAGCATGGATTCACAAGAGGCCGGTCTTGTCTAACTAATTTATTAACTTTCTTCAGTAAAGCTTTTGAGGCTGTTGACCACGATAAAGAATTTGATATTATTTACTTAGATTTTAGTAAGGCATTTGATAGAGTTCCGCACCAAAGACTGTTGAAGAAAGTAGCAGCTCATGGCATTGGGGGAAAGGTGCTCTCGTGGATCGAATCATGGCTCACAGACAGGAAGCAGAGAGTGTCCATAAATGGGGTTAAATCCGAGTGGGGATCAGTAACAAGTGGCGTTCCACAGGGATCAGTCTTGGGCCCGTTGTTGTTTATAATATATATCAATGATCTTGATGAAGGAATTACTAGTGATATGAGCAAATTCGCCGATGACACGAAGATAGGTAGGATAATTGATTCAAACGTAGATGTTAGGGAACTTCAGGAGGATTTAGACAAACTCTACTCTTGGTCAGAAAAGTGGCAGATGCAGTTCATTGTAGATAAATGCAAGGTTCTGAAGCTCGGGAGTGTCCATAACCCTAGCATTTATAAGTTAAATAATGTAGAACTTAGCCATACAGATTGCGAAAAGGACTTGGGGGTTATGGTAAGCAGCAACCTTAAACCAAGACAGGAATGCCTAAGCGTACGTAATAAGGCAAATAGATTACTGGGATTTATATCAAGAAGTGTAAGCAACAGAAGTCCAGAGGTCGTACTGCAGCTTTATACATCATTAGTAAGGCCTCACCTAGATTATGCAGCTCAATTCTGGTCTCCATATTACAGAATGGACATAAATTCGTTAGAAAACATTCAGCGTAGGATGACTAAATTAATACATAGCATTAGAAATCTTCCTTATGAAGAAAGATTGAAGACTCTTAAGTTACATTCACTTGTTAGACGAAGAATGAGGGGAGACCTGATCGAAGTGTATAAGTGGAAGATAGGTATTAATAAAGGGGATATTAACAAGGTCTTGAGGATATCTCTCCAAGAGAGAACCCGCAGTAATGGATTTAAATTAGATAAGTTTAGATTTAGAAAGGACATAGGAAAGTATTGGTTTGGAAATAGGGTAGCTGATGAGTGGAACAGTCTACCTAGTTGGGTTATTGAGGCTAGGACTTTGAGTAGTTTCAAATTTAGGTTGGATAAGTACATGAGTGGGAGGGGTTGGATTTGAGTGGGACTTGCACATCGGAGCTTGGTTCTTGGGTGGCATTGAAAATTGGGTTGGTCAAATGTTTGTTAGTGAGATGAATTGTAAAGGATCTGCCTAGTATGGGCCAACAGGCCTGCTGCAGCGTTCCTCCTTTCTTATGTTCTTATGTAATGTCGGAGGATCTCACTTTCAAGGATCACAACAGTGCCACGATCGCACGTGCAAAGAAAATGATAGGATGGATAATGAGAACGTTCAAAACGAGAGGTGCCAAGCCCATGATGATCCTTTTCAAATCACTTGTTCTCTCTAGGCTGGAATACTGCTGTACATTAACATCTCCATTCAAAGCAGGTTAAATTGCAGATCTAGAGAGTGTACAGAGATCCTTTACTGCACGTATAAGTTCTGTCAAGCACCTTAACTACTGGGAACGCTTGGAAGCACTTGACTTGTACTCCCTGGAACGCAGGAGAGAGATGTATATCATAATCTACACTTGGAAAATCCTGGAATGAATGGTCCCAAATCTGCACACAGAAACCACTCCCTACGAAAGTAAAAGACTGGGCAGGCGATGCAAAATGCCCCCAATTAAAAGTAGGGGCGCCATTGGTACACTAAGGGAAAAGACCATAAGTGTCCTGGGCCCAAGACTGTTCAACATCCTCCCATCAAGCATTAGGGGAATTGCCAATAAACCCTTGACTGCCTTCAAGAGAGAGCTGGACAGATACCTAAAGTCAGTGCCGGATCAGCCGGGCTGTGGCTCGTACGTTGGACTGCGTGCGGCCAGCAGTAACAGCCTAGTTGATCAGGCCCTGATCCACCGGGAGGCCTGGTCATGGACGGGGCCGCGGGGGCGTTGATCCCCGGAATAACCTCCAGGTCACCTCCAGGTAACCAGGTACCCCATCCCTATCTCCCAACCCCTCCCTTCCTCTCTACCCCTCCCTTCCTCTCTACCCCCTCCCTTCCTCTCTACCTCCCTTCCTCTCTACCTCCCTTCCTCTCTACCTCCCTTCCTCTCTACCTCCCTTCCTCTCTACCTCCCTTCCTCTCTACCTCCCTTCCTCTCTACCTCCCTTCCTCTCTACCTCCCTTCCTCTCTACCTCCCTTCCTCTCTACCCCCTCCCTACCTCCCAACCCCTCAGTACCTCCCAACCCCTCCCTTCCTCTCTACCCCCTCCCTACCTCCCAACCCCTCCCTTCCTCTCTTCCCCCTCCCTACCTCCCAACCCCTCCCTTCCTCTCTACCCCTCCCTTCCTCTCTACCCCCTCCCTTCCTCTCTACCCCCTCCCTTCCTCTCTACCCCCTCCCTTCCTCTCTACCCCCTCCCTACTCCTCCCTTCCTCTCTACCCCCTCCCTACTTCCCTACCCCTCTCTTTCTGATTGAACATTAAAATGGTATAAAATACCGACAGGTTGTTAGGTAAGACACATATGCAACAGTTAGGTATCTTTATTATGAAACGTTTCGCCTACACAGTAGGCTTCTTCAGTCGAGTACAGAAAAGTTGATAGAATCAGAAGATACTTGACTGAAGAAGCCTACTGTGTAGGGGAAACGTTTCATAATAAAGATACCTAACTGTTGCATATGTGTCTTACCTACCCCTCTCTTTCTCCCTACCCCTCCCTACCTCCCTACCCCTCCCATCCTCTCTACCCCCTCCCTTCAGGTATACTCTAGGTATACTCCAGGTATACTCAAGGTATTTTCCAGGTATACTTAAGGTATACTCCAGGTGTACTCTTGGTATACTCTAGGTATACATAAGAACATAAAGAAGGAACACTGCAGCAGACCTACTGGCCCATGCGAGGCAGGTATACTCCAGGTATACTCCAGGTATATTCAAGGTATACTCAAGGTATACTAAAGGTATATTCAAGGTATACTCAAGGTATACTCAAGGTATATTCAAGGTATACTAAAGGTATACTCAAGGTATATTCAAGGTATACTCAAGGTATATTCAAGGTATACTCAAGGTATATTCAAGGTATACTCAAGGTATATTCAAGGTATACTCAAGGTATACTCCAGGATATTAACACAGGTTAAGACAAGTTAACACAGGTTAACACTGAGAAACAAAATTTGCATAGGTAAACACATATTAACAGATATTAACACATTAACACAGGATAGCACAAACTAACACTAATTAACACAAATTAACACTAACACAAATTAACACAGGTTAACACAAATTAACGCAGGTTAACGCAAATTAACGAAGTTTAACACAAATTAATACATATTAACATCCCCGGAATAACCTCCAGGTAACCTCCAGGTTAACACTGTCGCAGGTTAACATATATTAACGCAGGTTAACACTAACACAGGTTAACATTAACATAGGTTAACACTAACACAGGTTAACATTAACGCAGGTTAACACTAACACAGGTCAACATTAACACAGGTTAACACTAACACAGGTTAACATTAACACAGGTTAACACTAACACAGGTCAACATTAACACAGGTTAACACTAACACAGGTTAACATTAACACAGGTTAACACTAACACAGGTTAACATTAACACAGGTTAACACTAACACAGTTTAATATTAACGCAGGTTAACACTAACACAGGTTAACATTAACACAGGTTAACACTAACACAGGTTAATATTAACGCAGGTTAACACTAACACAGGTTAACATTAACACTGGTTAACACTAACACATTAAGATATATTAACACAGGTTAACATCAACAAAGGTTAACACTAACACATTAAGATATATTAACACAGCTTAACATTAACACTGGTTAACACTAACACAGGTTAACATTAACACATTAAGATATATTAACACAGGTTAACATTAACACAGGTTAACACTAACACATTAAGATATATTAACACAGGTTAACATTAACACAGGTTAACACTAACACATTAAGATATATTAACACAGGTTAACACTAACACATTAAGATATATTAACACAGGTTAACATTAACAAAGGTTAACACTAACACATTAAGATATATTAACACAGCTTAACATTAACACTAACACAGGTTAACATTAACACATTAAGATATATTAACACAGGTTAACATTAACACAGGTTAACACTAACACAGGTTAACACTAACACATTAAGATATATTAACACAGGTTAACATTAACACAGGTTAACATTAACACAGGTTAACACTAACACAGGTTAACACTAACACAGGTTAACATATTAACCCGGGGGAGGGGTTGGTGGGGGGTCACTGGTAAGGGATGGTAGGGGGGGTAGAGAAGCAATATGTAGGGTTGGTACTCCTGAGTGACGTCACTCACACCAGGCTATGCACGGCAATACTGCGTTCGGTCTTCCGGCCTTGACTTCGACTGACGGCACAACCCACCCGTCATTTCCCCCCCCCCTCCCCACCTCGAGACCTCGCCGACGTCTCGCCCGGGGGAAGAGGAATCCGACCTCGCATTGAGTTAAGGTGGCTGATGGCTGGGAGAGACTGTAGAGAGAGAGATATGTCTCGCTGGATGGGTTGTTTTGGAAGAGAGATGCGGGGATTCGAACACGGCAGCGGCTGTTCCATTTTAGGTCTCTTCTGAGATAGAAAATAGAAGTTTAGACTATCTCTCCCAGGGTAATTAACTCTCCCAGGTTAACCCTGGGTAATTAACTCTCCCAGGTTAATAAACCAGAGTAATTAACTACCAGGTTAACCCCGGGTAATTAACTCTCCCAGGGTAACCCTGGGTAATTAACTCAGGTTAACCCTGGGTAATTAACTCTCCCAGATTAATAACCCAGGGTAATTAACTCTTCCAGGTTAACCCTGGGTAATTAACTCTCCCAGGTTAACCCTGGGTAATTAATTCTCCCAGGTTAAATCTGGGTAATTAACTCTCCCAGGTTAACCCTGGGTAATTAACTCTCCCAGGTTAACCCTGGGTAATTAACTCTCCCAGATTAATAACACTGGGTAATTAACTCTCCCAGGTTAATAACCCAGGGTAATTAACTTTCCCAGGTTAATAACTCAGGGTAATTAACTCTTCCAGGTTAACCCTGGGTAATTAACTCTCCCAGATTAATAACACTGGGTAATTAACTCTCCCAGGTTAATAACCCAGGGTAATTAACTTTCCCAGGTTAATAACTCAGGGTAATTAACTCTCCCAAGTTAACCATGGGTAATTAACTCTCCCAGGTTAATAACCCAGGGTAATTAACTTTCCCAGATTAATAACTCAGGGTAATTAACTCTTCCAGGTTAATAACAGGGTAATTAACTCTCCCAGGTTAATAACCCAGTATTATTAACCCTCCCATGTTAATAATCCAATATTAACACTCCCTGGTTAATAACCCAGTATTAACACTCCCTGGTTAATAACCCAGTATTAACACTCCCATATTAATAACCCAGGTGACAGGTCCTTAGCTTCGAACTATAGACCAATAAGCCTAACCTCCATAGTGGGAAAATTTATGGAATCAATAATTGCCGAGGCAGTTCGTAGCCACCTTGAAAAGCATAAATTAATCAACGAATCTCAGCATGGTTTTACAAAGGGGCGTTCCTACCTTACGAATTTATTAATTTTTTTCACTAAGGTATTTGAGGAGGTAGATCATGGTAATGAATATGATATTGTGTATATGGACTTCAGTAAGGCTTTTGACAGGGTCCCACATCAGAGACTATTGAGGAAAATTAAAGCACATGGAATAGGAGGAGAAATTTTTTCCTGGATAGAGGCATGGTTGACAAATAGGCAGCAGAGAGTTTGCATAAATGGAGAGAAATCCGAGTGGGGAAGCGTCACGAGCGGTGTTCCACAGGGGTCAGTGTTGGGCCCCCTGCTGTTCACAATCTACATAAACGACATAGATGAGGGCATAAAGAGCGACATCGGCAAGTTTGCAGATGACACCAAAATAGGCCGTCGAATTCATTCTGACGAGGACATTCGAGCACTCCAGGAAGATTTGAATAGACTGATGCAGTGGTCGGAGAAGTGGCAGATGCAGTTTAATATAGACAAATGCAAAGTTCTAAATGTTGGACAGGACAATAACCATGCCACATATAAACTAAATAATGTAGATCTTAATATTACGGATTGCGAAAAAGATTTAGGAGTTCTGGTTAGCAGTAATCTGAAACCAAGACAACAGTGCATAAGTGTTCGCAATAAAGCTAATAGAATCCTTGGCTTCATATCAAGAAGCATAAATAATAGGAGTCCTCAGGTTGTTCTTCAACTCTATACATCCTTGGTTAGGCCTCATTTAGATTATGCTGCACAGTTTTGGTCACCGTATTACAGAATGGATATAAATTCTCTGGAAAATGTACAGAAGAGGATGACAAAGTTGATCCCATGTATCAGAAACCTTCCCTATGAGGATAGACTAAGGGCCCTGAAACTGCACTCTCTAGAAAGACGTAGAATTAGGGGGGATATGATTGAGGTGTATAAATGGAAGACAGGAATAAATAAAGGGGATGTAAATAACGTGCTGAAAATATCTAGCCTAGACAGGACTCGCAGCAATGGTTTTAAGTTGGAAAAATTCTGATTCAGGAAGGATATAGGAAAGTACTGGTTTGGTAATAGAGTTGTGGATGAGTGGAACAAACTCCCAAGTACAGTTATAGAGGCCAGAACGTTGTGTAGCTTTAAAAATAGGTTGCATAAATACATGAGTGGGTGTGGGTGGGTGTGAGTTGGACCTGACTAGCTTGTGCTACCAGGTCAGTTTTCGTGTTCCTTCCTTAAGTGAATGTGACCTGACCTGACTAGGTTGGGGCATTGGCTTAAGCCGGTAGGAGACTTGGACCTGCCTCGCATGGGCCAGTAGGCCTGCTGAAGTGTTCCTTCTTTCTTATGTTCTTATGTTCTTAACACTCCCAGGTTAATAACCCAGTATTAACACTCCCAGGTTAATAATCCAGTATTAACACTCCCAGGTTAATAACCCAGTATTAACACTCCCAGGTTAATAACCCAGTATTAACACTCCCAGATTAATAACCCAGTATTAACACTCCCAGGTTAATAACCGAGTATTAACACTCCCAGGTTAATAACCCAGTATTAACACTCCCAGGTTAATAACCCAGTATTAACACTCCCTGGTTAATAACCCAGTATTAACACTCCCAGGTTAATAACCCAGTATTAACACTCCCAGATTAATAACCCAGTATTAACACTCCCAGGTTAATAACCCAGTATTAACACTCCCAGGTTAATAACCCAGTATTAAAACTCCCAGGTTAATAACCCAGTATTAACACTCCCAGGTTAATAACCCAGTATTAAAACTCCCAGGTTAATAACCCAGTATTAACACTCCCAGGTTAATAACCCAGTATTAACACTCCTAGGTTAATAATCCAGTATTAACACTCCCAGGTTAATAACCCAGTATTAACACTCCCAGGTTAATAACCCAGTATTAACACTCCCAGGTTAATAACCCAGTATTAACACTCCCAGGTTAATAACCCAGTATTAACACTCCCAGGTTAATAACCCAGTATTAACACTCCCAGGTTAATAACCCAGTATTAACACTCCCAGGTTAATAACCCAGTATTGTCTACTTCTAGGGTTGTTATAAAGGTTAACTGGATAATTGCGTCACAACTGCGTCAGTTCAGGGGAAGACTTGCATCACTGTGTTATCTCTCACACTATCTCTATACTCTCTTACTCTATCTCTATATTACTCCATCTGTCTGTCTATCTGTCTATTTTACTCTCTGTCTATTTTAGTGTGTCTATCCATCTGTCTATATTACTCTATATATCTTTGTCTCTCTCTTTATCTCATTTCAAGACAGAGAGAGAGAGGGTGAGAGAGAGAGAGAGAGAGAGAGAGAGAGAGAGAGAGAGAGAGAGAGAGAGAGAGAGAGAGAGAGAGAGAGAGAGAGAGAGAGAGAGAGAGAGAGAGAGAGAGATACTGTGAAGTACTTTTTCAGCCAAGACTGGGCAACTATAAGCAAAATATAGGTAATCCAGGGGCCAGGAGCTGTGGTTCGACCCCCTCTGTTAACACTAGGTGAGTACAGTAAGGGATACCTGTATATACACTGAAGGATACCCAACTCTCAATGTATACCCCCCTGGAGGATACCAAGGGGTACAGGGGAGAGGTGTTAGTGGGTAGGTGGCGCTTAAGGGGGGTGGGAGGCGTTTAAAAGGGTAGGGGGGAAGTGCGTCTGGTGTATGTGGGGGTATCTAGGGGGTAAGTATCCCCCCAGACACAAGGGGGATACCACTGTGATATTTTAAGGTTGGCAATCGTGGTCTGATGTCCCCTCCTTTGCACAAGCAGGCGAAATATTAGGCCAAAAATTTCTCTTGAAACCAATTTTCCCTGAGAAATTGATGGGCTGCGGTTTTCCCGGGGTTGTTTCCGGGTCGGGGGATGAATGGGGCATTGATGTATGGCGGGGCATCAATGGGGAAGGTGGGAAAAATGGGTGAAATGTAAATTTTGGTGGAGTGTAGTTGGCAATCTAAGTATGATTTGGCTACAAAATTTTTCTCTAAATTGTTTCTCATGTTAAAAATCGATGGGGTGGGTAATTTTCTTGACGATTCATGGGTGCGGAGATGAATGGGGAATTGATGCATGGCGGGGCATCAATGGGGAAGATGAATAACTGTGCGAAATATTAAAAAATGTGGCGTAGTGTAGGTAAACATCGCGTGTGGTGTGGCTATAAAAATTAATCTTAAAACCATTTTTACCCGAAAACCCGATGGGGGAAATACTTTTGGCGACCCCCCATGAATGCAGGGATCCCTGGGGCACCACCACCCACCGGGGCATCAATGGGGAAGGGGGATAAATGGGTGAAATAATGTAAAATGTGGAGGGGTGTAGGTGAACCTGGCGTCTAGTTACGGTAAGACATTCATGGACAGTGTGGCGCCTCTGACCAGGACTTCCCTCCCTAACTCTCACACTCCACCTCATTTATTCCCATTTCCTCACTCCCTCCCTTTATCCCCTCCCTCCCGACGCCTTCCATCTACATGACCACATCCCCTGGCATCCCCCAGGGGCACAAGCAAGGGAAAATAGATGAGATTTAGGGAGATATATGGAGGTTTGTGAGGGGCGGGAGGGTTAGTAAGCACAGGAGAGTACAGTTGCTCTGACGTTGTGTTGGAAGCAGGTTGTGGCTCCCCCTCTGCTATATTTCCCTATTTACCCGCATTTCTATACCTTATATACCTCCACGGAGCTATAAAGCTATATATATATGTGCACATAGCCGCCTCACAGCTAGAAAATAAGTGAAAGTGGCCTATTTTGGGGAGAAATTGGCAGGCCGTCTTGAGGCTTCTCTTTGGGTACAGATCCCCCGTGTGAATTGGGTTTTTCACCCATTTTGAGTACAAATCTTGGGTTTTTGAGGGTGTGGGGGAGTGTTTTAAGTGCGTGACGCACCGGTTAAACCGCCACCGCTTACAGGGGACAGCTGGACCAGGAAAAAAACTGATTTTTTCACCACCCGAGAGCCTAGTGGGCCCAGCTGGGGGACCCCCACCACACTGTGGGTGAGTACCCATGATTTGTGGGTAGTGGGGGGGTTGTGGTGGGGGTGGGGTCATGGCAGACACGGGAAATGGGTTCTGCATGGGGGAGGGGAGGTTAGTACGTAGTGGGGGGTTTATGAATGACGGTCCCCCACTGTGTGTCTTCTAGTGTGTCTGGGTGTATTGTGGGATCCCCTAGTGTGTGTGGGGTCCCTTAGTGTCTGGGGGTCCCCTAGTGTGTGTATGGGTGGTCCTCTAGTGTATGGGGGTCCCCTAGTGTGTGTATAGGTGGTCCCCTATTGTGTGTGGGGGTCCCCTAGTGTGTGTGTGTGGGGGTCCCCTAGTGTGTGTGGGGGTCCCCTAGTGTGTGGGCGGGTCCCGAAATAGGTGTCGTTGTCACCTAGTGTGTGTGGGGGGGTCCCGAAATAGGTGTCGTCCCCTAGTGTGTGGGGGTCCCCTATTGTATGAAGTCCAATAGTGTGGGGGGCTCCTACTGTATGGGGGTCCCCTAGTGTGTATGTGGGGGTTCCCTAAATAGGTGTGGTTATCCCATAGTGTGTGGGGATCCGCTAGTGTTTGTGGTAATCCCCTAGTGTATGGGGGTCCCCTAGTGTATGGGGGTCCCCTAGTGTGTGGGTCCCCCTTGTTTGTGGGATCCCCTAATGTGTGGGGGTCCTCTAGTATGAGGGGGCTACTAGTATGTGTGGGCGTATTGTGGTGACCCCTGTCCTAGCTTAGACCTACGGTCCTAGCTTAGACCTACGGTTCTAGCTTAGACATACGGTCCTAGCTTAGACCTACGGTCCTAGCTTAGACCTACGGTCCTAGATTAGACCTGCGGTCCTAGCCTAGACCTACGGTCCTAGCCTAGACCTACGGTCCTAGCCTAGACCTACGGTCCTACCCTAGGCCTACGGTCCTAGCCTAGGCCTACGGTCTTAGCCTAGGCCTACGGTCCTAGCCTAGACCTACGGTTCTAGCCTAGGCCTACGGTTCTAGCCTAGACCTACGGTCCTAGCCTAGACCTACGGTCCTAGCCTAGGCCTACGGTCCTAGCCTAGGCCTACGGTCCTAGCCTAGGCCTGGTCTAGCTTAGACCTCTGCAAGACAAGATTTTAAGGATCAGAGTTGCAAAATATATGTTTTTTTTCCCTGACTTACGACCCGTACGTGTTTACTGCTTACCTTGCCTTCGTGATGATCATCATAGTAATGATAATTATTACTAGTAGTGATAATTATGTTTAATTATCGAAATATTGACATAGCAATAATAATGATAACACCTGCTGTACCTGTTATCAGACACCTGCTGTACCTGTTATTAAACACCTGCTGTACCTGTTATCAGACACCTGCTGTACCTGTTATCAGACACCTGCTGTACCTGTTATTAAACACCTGCTGTACCTGTTATCAGACACCTGCTGTACCTGTTATTAAACACCTGCTGTACCTGTTATTAAACACCTGCTGTACCTGTTATCAGACACCTGCTGTACCTGTTATTAAACACCTGCTGTACCTGTTATCAGACACCTGCTGTACCTGTTATTAAACACCTGCTGTACCTGTTATTAAACACCTGCTGTACCTGTTATCAGACACCTGCTGTACCTGTTATTAAACACCTGCTGTACCTGTTATCAGACACCTGCTGTACCTGTTATTAAACACCTGCTGTACCTGTTATCAGACACCTGCTGTACCTGTTATTAAACACCTGCTGTACCTGTTATCAGACACCTGCTGTACCTGTTATCAGACACCTGCTGTACCTGTTATCAAACACCTGCTGTACCTGTTATTAAACACCTGCTCTACCTGTTATCAAACACCTGCTGTACCTGTTATCTAACACCTGCTGTACCTGTCATCTAACACCTGCTGTACCTGTTATTTAACCTGCTGTACCTGTTATCTAACACCTGCTGTACCTGTTATTAAACACCTGCTGTACCTGTTGTCAGACACCTGCTGTACCTGTTATCAGACCTGTATCAAACACCTGCTGTACCTGTTATCAAACACCTGCTGTACCTGTTATCAAACACCTGCTTACCTATTATCAAACACTGTGCCTGTTATCAAACACCTGCTGTACCTGTTATCAGACACCTGCTGTACCTGTTATCAGACACCTGCTGTACCTGTTATTAAACACCTGCTGTACCTGTTATCAAACACCTGCTGTACCTGTTATTAAACACCTGCTGTACCTGTTATCAGACACCTGCTGTACCTGTTATCAGACACCTGTATCAAACACCTGCTGTACCTGTTATCAAACACCTGCTGTACCTGTTATCAAACACCTGCTTACCTTTTATCAAACACTTACTGTACCTGTTATCAAACACCTGCTGTACCTGTTATCAAACACCTGCTGTACCTGTTATCAAGCACCTGTATCAAACACCTGCTTACATATTATCAAACACTTACTGTACTTATTATCAAACACCTACTGTACCTGTTATCAAACACCTGCTGTACCTGTTATCAAACATCTGCTGTACCTGTTATCAAACACCTGCTGTACCTGTTATCAAACACCTGCTGTACCTGTTATCAAACACCTGCTGTACCTGTTATCAAACACCTGCTGTACCTGTTATCAAACACCTGCTGTACCTGTTATCAAACACCTGCTGTACCTGTTATCAAACACCTGCTGTACTTGTTATCAAACACCTACTGTACCTGTTATCAAACACCTGCTGTACCTGTTATCAAACACCTGCTGTACCTGTTATCAAACACCTACTGTACCTGTTATCAAACACCTGCTGTACCTGTTATCAAACACCTACTGTACCTGTTATCAAACACCTGCTGTACCTGTTATCAAACACCTGCTGTACCTGTTATCAAACACCTGCTGTACCTGTTATCAAACACCTACTGTACCTGTTATCAAACACCTGCTGTACCTGTTATCAAACACCTACTGTACCTGTTATCAAACACCTGCTGTACCTGTTATCAAACACCTGCTGTACCTGTTATCAAACACCTACTGTACCTGTTATCAAACACCTGCTGTACCTGTTATCAAACACCTGCTGTACCTGTTATCAAACACCTGCTGTACCTGTTATCAAACACCTGCTGTACCTGTTATCTAACACCTGCTGTACCTGTCATCTAACACCTGCTGTACCTGTTATTTAACCTGCTGTACCTGTTATCTAACACCTGCTGTACCTGTTATTAAACACCTGCTGTACCTGTTGTCAGACACCTGCTGTACCTGTTATCAGACCTGTATCAAACACCTGCTGTACCTGTTATCAAACACCTGCTGTACCTGTTATCAAACACCTGCTTACCTATTATCAAACACTGTGCCTGTTATCAAACACCTGCTGTACCTGTTATCAGACACCTGCTGTACCTGTTATCAGACACCTGCTGTACCTGTTATTAAACACCTGCTGTACCTGTTATCAGACACCTGCTGTACCTGTTATCAGACACCTGCTGTACCTGTTATTAAACACCTGCTGTACCTGTTATCAGACACCTGCTGTACCTGTTATCAAACACCTGCTGTACCTGTTATTAAACACCTGCTGTACCTGTTATCAGACACCTGCTGTACCTGTTATCAGACACCTGTATCAAACACCTGCTGTACCTGTTATCAAACACCTGTTGTACCTGTTATCAAACACCTGCTTACCTTTTATCAAACACTGTGCCTGTTATCAAACACCTGTTGTACCTGTTATCAAACACCTGCTTACCTATTATCAAACACTGTGCCTGTTATCAAACACCTGCTGTACCTGTTATCAAACACCTACTGTACCTGTTATCTAACACCTGCTGTACCTGTCATCTAACACCTGCTGTACCTGTTATTTAACCTGCTGTACCTGTTATCTAACACCTGCTGTACCTGTTATCTAACACCTGCTGTACCTGTTATCTAACACCTGCTGTACCTGTTATTTAACCTGCGGTACCTGTTATCTAACACCTGCTGTACCTGTTATCTAACACCTGCTGTACCTGCTATCTAGCACCTGCTGTACCTGTTATTTAACACCTGCTGCACCTGTTAGATAACACCTGCTGTACCTGTTAACTAACACCTGCTGTACCTGTTATCTAACACCTGCTGTACCTGTTATCTATCACCTGCTGTACCTGTTATTTAACACCTGCTGTACCTGTTATCTAACACCTGCTGTACCTGCGTGTGTGTCTTAAAGACAACCAGGGGTCTTGAAGACAGGGGTCTTGAAGACAGTCAGGGGTCTTGAAGACAACCAAGGATCTTGAAGACAACCAGGGGACTTGAAGACAACCAGGGGTCTTGAAGACAATCAAGGATCTTGAAGACAACCAGGGGTCTTGAAGACAACCAAGGATCTTGAAGACAGCCATCGGCTTGAAGACAGCCAGGGGTCTTGACAACCAGGTGTTTTGAAGACAACCAGGGATCTTGAAGACAGCCAGGGGTCTTGAAGACAGCCAGGGGTCTTGAAGACAACCAGGGGTCTTGAAGACAGCCAGGGGTCTTGAAGACAACCAGGGGTCTTGAAGACAACCAGGGGTCTTGACAGCCAAGTGTTTTGAAGACAGCCAGGGGTCTTGAAGACAGCCAGAGGTCTTGAAGACAACCGGGGGTCTTGAAGACAACCGGAGGTCTTGAAGACAACCAGAGGTCTTGAAGACAATCAGGGGTCTTGACAGCCAAGTGTTTTGAAGACAGCCAGGGGTCTTGAAGACAACCGGGGGTCTTGAAGACAACCGGAGATCTTGAAGACAACCAGGGGACTTGAAGACAACCGGGGGTCTTGAAGACAACCAGAGGTCTTGAAGACAACCAGAGGTCTTGAAGACAACCAGAGGTCTTGAAGACAATCAAGGATCTTGAAGACAACCAGGGGTCTTGAAGACAACCAAGGATCTTGAAGACAGCCATCGGACTTGAAGACAGCCAGGGGTCTTGACAACCAGGTGTTTTGAAGACAACCAGGGGTCTTGAAGACAACCGGGGGTCTTGAAGACAACCAGAGGTCTTGAAGACAACCAGAGGTCTTGAAGACAACCAGAGGTCTTGAAGACAATCAGGGTTCTATTGGTAATCCCCCTTATGTATGCTAGGAGGAAGTTGAACAGTCTTGGGCCCCTGACACTTACGGTGTTGTCTCTTAGTGTACTCGAGGCGAGAGGGATAGAGAGAGAGAGTAAGTTAGTCATACTATCCGGATATTACCACATAAACGAAGTCCCTCTACCGTTACTCACATCATCAGGCTGTGTTGTGACGTTATGTCTGTGTGTTCATTATAGGGTGGTGGAGGTTGGGGAGAGAGCCTTCTGTTTGACTATCCTTGATTACACACCTTGATAATGCATAAGGGTTCTTAGCAGACCTACATAGCATGGCCTAGTAGCACCTGCCTAGCATGGTTCAGTAGTACCTGCCTAGCATGGTCCAGTAGTACCTGCCTAACATGGTTCATTAGTACCTACCTAGCATGGTCTAGTAGCACCTGCCTAGCATGGTCAAGTAGTACCTACCTAGCATGGTCCAGAAGTACCTACCTAGCATGGTTCAGTAGTACCTGTCTAGCATGGTCCAGTAGTACCTACCTAGCATGGTTCAGTAGTACCTACCTAGCATGGTCCAGTAGTACCTGCCTAGCATGGTCCAGTAGTACCTACCTAGCATGGTCTAGTAGTACCTGCCTAGCATGGTCCAGTAGTACCTGCCTAGCATGGTCCAGTAGTACCTGCCTAGCATGGACCAGTAGTACCTGTCTAGCATGGTCCAGTAGCACCTGTCTAGCATGGGCCAGTAGTACCTGCCTAGCATGGTCCAGTAGCACCTACCTAGCATGGTCCAGTAGCACCTGCCTAGCATGGTCCAGTAGTACCTGCCTAGCATGGTCCAGTAGTACCTGCCTAGCATGGTCCAGTAGTACCTGCCTAGCATTGTCCAGTAGTACCTGCCTAGCATGGACCAGTAGTACCTGCCTAGCATGGTCCAGTAGTACCTGCCAAGCATGGTCGAGTAGTACCTGCCTAGCATGGCACAGTAGTACATACCTAGCATGGTCCAGTAGTACCTGCCTAGCATGGTCCAGTAGTACCTGCCTAGCATGGTCTAGTAGTACCTACCTAGCATGGTCTAGTAGCACCTGCCTAGCATGGTCAAGTAGTACCTACCTATCATGGTCCAGAAGTACCTACCTAGCATGGTTCAGTAGTACCTGTCTAGCATGGTCCAGTAGTACCTGCCTAGCATGGTTCAGTAGTACCTACCTAACATGGTCCAGTAGTACCTGCCTAGCATGGTCCAGTAGTACCTACCTAGCATGGTCCAGTAGTACCTGCCTAGCATGGTCCAGTAGTACCTGCCTAGCATGGTCCAGTAGCACCTGCCTAGCATGGTCCAGTAGTACCTGCCTAGCATGGTCTAGTAGTACCTGTCTAGCATGGTCCAGTAGCACCTGCCTAGCATGGACCAGTAGTACCTGTCTGGCATGGGCCAGTAGTACCTGCCTAGCATGGACCAGTAGTACCTGCCTAGCATGGTCCAGTAGTACCTGCCTAGCATGGTCCAGTAGTACCTGCCTAGCATTGTCCAGTAGTACCTGCCTAGCATGGACCAGTAGTACCTGCCTAGCATAGTCCTGTAGTACCTGCCTAGCATGGTCCAGTAGTATTTGCCTAGCATGGTCCAGTAGTACCTGCCTAGCATGGTCCAGTAGTACCTGCCTAGCATGGTCCAGTAGTACCTGCCTAGCATGGTCCAGTAGTACCTGCCTAGCATGGTCCAGTAGTACCTGCCAAGCATGGACCAGTAGTACCTGCCTAGCATGGACCAGTAGTACCTGTCTAGCATGGTCCAGTAGCACCTGCCTAGCATGGACCAGTAGTACCTGCCTAGCATGGTCCAGTAGCACCTGCCTAGCATGGTCCAGTAGCACCTGCCTAGCATGGTCCAGTAGTACCTGCCTAGCATGGTCCAGTAGTACCTGCCTAGCATGGTCCAGTAGTACCTGCCCAGCATGGTCCAGTAGTACCTGCCTAGCATGGTCCAGTAGTACCTGCCTAGCATGGACCAGTAGTACCTGCCTAGCATGGTCCAGTAGTACCTGCCTAGCATGGTCCAGTAGTACCTTCCTAGCATGGTCCAGTAGTACCAGCCTAGCATGGTCCAGTAGTACCTGCCTTGCATGGACCAGTAGTACCTGCCTAGCATGGTCGAGTAGTACCTGACTAGCATGGTCGAGTAGTACCTGCCTAGCATGGCCCAGTAGTACCTACCTAGCATGGTCCAGTAGTACCTGCCTAGCATGGTCCAGTAGTACCTGCCTAGCATGGTCCAGTAGCACCTGCCTAGCATGGTCCAGTAGTACCTGTCTAGCATGGTCCAGTAATACCTGCTTAGCATGGTCCAGTAGTACTTGCCTAGCATGGCCCTGTAGTACACGTCTAGCATGGTCCAGTAGTACCTGTCTAGCATGGTCCAGTAGTACCTGCCTAGCATGGACCAGTAGTACCTGCCTAGCATGGTCCAATAGTACCTGCCTAGCATGGACCAGTAGTACCTGTCTAGCATGGTTCAGTAGTACCTGCCTAGCATGGTCCAGTAGTACCTGTCTAGGATGGTCCAGTAGCACCTGCCTAGCATGGACCAGTAGTACCTGTCTGGCATGGGCCAGTAGTACCTGTCTAGCATGGGCCAGTAGTACCTGCCTAGCATGGTCCAGTAGCACCTGCCTAGCATGGACCAGTAGTACCTGTCTGGCATGGGCCAGTAGTACCTGCCTAGCATGGCCCTGTAGTACACGTCTAGCATGGTCCAGTAGTACCTGCCTAGCATGGTCCAGTAGCACCTGCCTAGCATGGTCCAGTAGTACCTGCCTAGCATGGTCCAGTAGTACCTGTCTAGGATGGTCCAGTAGCACCTGCCTAGCATGGACCAGTAGTACCTGTCTGGCATGGGCCAGTAGTACCTGTCTAGCATGGGCCAGTAGTACCTGCCTAGCATGGACCAGTAGTACCTGCCTAGCATGGTCCAGTAGTACCTGCCTAGCATGGTCCAGTAGTACCTGCCTAGCATTGTCCAGTAGTACCTGCCTAGCATGGACCAGTAGTACCTGCCTAGCATAGTCCTGTAGTACCTGCCTAGATAGGGTCCAGTAGTACCTGCCTAGCATGGTCCAGTAGTACCTGCCTAGCATGGTCCAGTAGTACCTACCTAGCATGGACCAGTAGTACCTGCCTAGCATGGTCCAGTAGTACCTGCCTAGCATGGTCCAGTAGCACCTGCCTAGCATGGACCAGTATTACCTGCCTAGCATGGTTCAATAGCACCTGCCTAAGATGGTCCAGTAGTTCCTGCCTAGCATGGTCCAGTAGTACTGGTATAGCATGGTCCAGTAGTACCTGTCTAGTATGGTCTAGAGTACCTACCTAGCATAGTCCGGTAGTACCTGTCTGGAATGGTCTAGTAGTACCTACCTAGCACGGTCCAGTAGTACCTGCCTAGCATGGTCCAGTAGTACCTGCCTAGCATGGTCCAGTAGCACCTGCCTAGCATGGTCCAGTAGTACCTGCCTAGCATGGTCCAGTAGTACCTGTCTAGGATGGTCCAGTAGCACCTGCCTAGCATGGACCAGTAGTACCTGTCTGGCATGGGCCAGTAGTACCTGTCTAGCATGGGCCAGTAGTACCTGCCTAGCATGGACCAGTAGTACCTGCCTAGCATGGTCCAGTAGTACCTGCCTAGCATGGTCCAGTAGTACCTGCCTAGCATTGTCCAGTAGTACCTGCCTAGCATGGACCAGTAGTACCTGCCTAGCATAGTCCTGTAGTACCTGCCTAGATAGGGTCCAGTAGTACCTGCCTAGCATGGTCCAGTAGTACCTGCCTAGCATGGTCCAGTAGTACCTACCTAGCATGGACCAGTAGTACCTGCCTAGCATGGTCCAGTAGTACCTGCCTAGCATGGTCCACTAGTATCTGCCTAGCATGGTCCAGTAGCACCTGCCTAGCATGGACCAGTATTACCTGCCTAGCATGGTTCAATAGCACCTGCCTAAGATTGTCCAGTAGTTCCTGCCTAGCATGGTCCAGTAGTACCGGTATAGCATGGTCCAGTAGTACCTGTCTAGTATGGTCCAGTAATACCTAGTTAGCATGGTCCAGTAGTACCTGTGTAGCATGCTCCAGTAGTACATGTGTAGCATGGTCCAGTAGTGCCTGTGTTGCATGGTCCAGTAGTACCTGTGTAGTATGGTCTAGAGTACCTGCCTGGAGTGTGTTTGGGGGGTCAAGGCCCCCGCGGTCCGGTACACGAGCAGGCCTCGTGGTTAATCAGGACCTGATCAACCAGGCTGTTACTGTGGGCCGCACGTTAACCAACGTAGGAACCACAGCCCGTCTGATCAGGAACCGTAGTTATCTCGTCCCCTACAGTGTTCTGAAGAAACTCACGTCATCTTTGACAGTATTTAAGACTCCACATGAGTGGGTGTGAGATGGACATGCCTCGCATGGGCCAGTAGTCATTCTGCAGTGCTCCTTTCTTACCTTCTTATGCTAGGCAGGTTCAAGTCATCTACTGGCCCATGCTAGGCAGGTCCAAGTCACCTCCTACTGGCCCATGCTAGGCAGGTCCAATTCACCTCCTACTGGCCCATGCTAGGCAGGTCCAAGTCACCTCCTACTGGCCCATGCTAGGAAGGTCCAAGTCACCTCCTACTGGCCCATGGTGTGCAGGACCAAGTCACCTACTGGCCCATGGTAGGCAGGTCCAAGTCACCTACTGGCCCATGCTAGGCAGGTCCAAGTCACCTTCTACTGGCCCATGCTAGGTAGGACACAGGCGTACCTTACATCGTCTCTGTTAGAAGCATTTCGATGCTCATTCAGGCGGACTGCAAGATCTCTGCCTGTCTCACCTACATATTTTTTGGGACAGAATCCACAGGGGATAGTGTAGACGCCTGCTGTAGAAGTTACAGGTGTGGGGCTGTAACTTCTACAGCAGGCGTCTACACTATCCCCTGTGGATTCTGTCCCAATAAATATGTAGGCGAGACAGGCAGAGATCTTGCAGTCCGCCTGAATGAGCATCGAAATGCTTCTAACAGAGACGATGTAAGGTACGCCTGTGTCCTCCACAGAGACTCCACGGGGCATTTGATGAACTGGAATGAGGCACAACTCATTCTCACTGAACCAGACCATAGACGCCGACGGTGCCTAGAAGCCTCACTAATCGCCGTCACCGACACTATAGAACGCAACACTGGAAACTACAAAATTTCAAAAAACATTGGCATACATGATACTTAAGTGACTTAAGAAATCGTAATGACACGATTGCAAATAAACCATACCCCCGGCCGGGATTGAACCCGCGGTCATAGAGTCTCAAAACTCCAGCCCGTCGCGTTAGCCACTAGACCAGCTAGCCACAATAAGATTCATCCAACTAGGTATATTTCTACACCATAGGAAAGTTAGCACAGGCACCTCTGTGACCACAAATGCTAACTTTCCTATGGTGTAGAAATATACCTAGTTGGATGAATCTTATTGTGGCTAGCTGGTCTAGTAGCTAACGCGACGGGCTGGAGTTTTGAGACTCTATGACCGCGGGTTCAATCCCGGCCGGGGGTATGGTTTATTTGCAATCGTGTCATTACGATTTCTTAAGTCATGTTGACGGCAGTGAAGGGACTTGAGCTAGAGTTCGTCACGGCCACGCTAGCTGGAGATTCGTCTGTAAAAACTTGCATTTGTGGTCACAGTGGTGCCTGTGCTAACCTTCCTATGGTGTAGAAATATACCTAGTTGGATGAATCTTATTGTGGCTAGCTGGTCTAGTGGCTAACGCGACGGGCTGGAGTTTTGAGACTCTATGACCGCGGGTTCAATCCCGGCCGGGGGTATGGTTTATGATACTTAAGCACCACCAACCCAACAACACAGGAGTCACATGATTTCATCGTCTATCCGTCCTCATCACAACATGACATTCCTGAGGTCACTATGCGTCACTCACACCTCACTCTCTGCCTATATATATAATGTCTTTCTACCTCTGTATGTTAGAAATGATCAAGGTCCCAGGACCGAAACGTTTTCTAATAAATGTCATAGTGTTTGCTTACGTGTCTTTCTAAACCAACTTGTCGATATTTATTACCAAGGTTTATATCATGTAAATTGTGAACAGCAACGGGCCCAACACTGACCCCTGTGGAACACCACTCGTTACGCGTCCCCACTCTGATTTCTCCTCATTTATGCAAACTCTCTGTTGCCCATCTGTCAACCACGCTTCTGCCCACAAAAAAAAAAAAATCTCCTTTTCCGTGTGCCTTAATTTTCCTCATTTGCCTCTGATGTGGAACGCTATCGAAAGCCTTACTGAAGTCCATATACACAATATCATATTCATTACCATGATCTACCTCCTCAAATACCTTAGTAAAGAAAGTTGGTAAATTCGTAAGACAGGAACGCCCCTTTGTAAAACCGTGTTGAGATTCATTAATCAATTTTTGCCTCGACCATTATTGATTACATAATTTTTTCCACTATGGAGGTAAGGCTTATTGGTCTATAGTTCGAGGCTAAGGACGTGTGTGTTGTGGGTCGGTAAATAGGGATGTCATAGCAGGAAGAACGACTTGTGTTGTGGGTTGGTAAATAGGGATGTCATATCTGGAACAACGACCTGTGTTGTGGGTTGGTAAATAGGGATGTCATAGCTGGAACAACGACCTGTGTTGTGGGTTGGTAAATAGGGATGTCATAGCTGGAACAACGACTTGTGTTGTGGGTTGGTAAATAGGGATGCCATAGCTGGAACAACGACCTGTGTTGTGGGTTGGTAAATAGGGATGTCATAGCTGGAACAACGACTTGTGTTGTGGGTTGGTAAATAGGGATGCCATAGCTGGAACAACGACTTGTGTTGTGGGTTGGTAAATAGGGATGTCATAGCTGGAACAACGACCTGTGTTGTGGGTTGGTAAATAGGGATGTCATAGCTGGAACAACGACTTGTGTTGTGGGTTGGTAAATAGGGATGTCATAGCTGGAACAACGACCTGTGTTGTGGGTTGGTAAATAGGGATGTCATAGCTGGAACAACGACCTGTGTTGTGGGTTGGTAAATAGGGATGTCATAGCTGGAACAACGACTTGTGTTGTGGGTTGGTAAATAGGGATGCCATAGCTGGAACAACGACTTGTGTTGTGGGTTGGTAAATAGGGATGTCATAGCGGTAAATAGGGATGTCACCTCTAAGCTGGAGTGTTACTTGTTGCTGACGTTAGTGTTGCAGGTAATGAGTTCACAGTGTTGCACATGTCCTCTAGTCATTGTTCTCAAGAAATTGGAAAGATAGTTGACTAGACTCCTAAGTAGGTACTTGGGTGTTAGTCTACTAAAACCTGCTGCCACTGTTCACCTAGCATTCAGTAGGTACCTAGGTGTTAGTCTACTAACACCTGCTGTCACTGTTCACCTAGCATTCAGTAGGTACCTGGGTGTTAGTCTACTAACACCTGCTGTCACTGTTCACCTAGCAGTCAGTAGGTACCTGGGTGTTAGTCTACTAACACCTGCTGTTACTGTTCACCTAACAGTCAGTAGGTACCTAGGTGTTAGTCTACTAACACCTGCTGTTACTGTTCACCTAACAGTCAGTAGGTACCTGGGTGAACACACACACACACACACACACACACACACACACACACACACACACACACACACACACACACACACACACACACACACACACACACACACCAAAATAGCAGTTTGGCCTTGTATACCCTCAGTGTATATCTCCAGCCATTCTGTCTGTTTACCTCATGCAACCCCTCTCTACCCCTACCTCTCTCTACCCCCTCCCTCTCTACCCCTCCTCTCTTCCCCTCCCTCTCTCTGCCTCTCCCTTTCTCTACCCCTCCCGCTATCCCTTCCACCAACCTCTTCTCCTTCCCTCCCAATATAACCCCTGTACGACCTTTCCTGCTTCATCCATCCATATGGTGGAATATGACAGGGGAAACACTGCTGGTGTTCCCACAATGTAACTATCATATAGAATAGTGTAGCAACACTGCTGGTGTTCCCACAATGTAACTATCATATAGAATAGTGTAGCAACACTGCTGGTGTTCCCACAATGTAACTATCATATAGAATAGTGTAGCAACACTGCTGGTGTTCCCACAATGTAACTATCATATAGAATAGTGTAGCAACACTGCTGGTGTTCCCACAATGTAACTATCATATAGAATAGTGTAGCAACACTGCTGGTGTTCCCACAATGTAACTATCATATAGAATAGTGTAGCAACACTGCTGGTGTTCCCACAATGTAACTATCATATAGAATAGTGTAGCAACACTGTTGGTGTTCCTACAATGTAACTATCATATAGAATAGTGTAGTAACACTGCTGGTGTTCCTACAATGTAACTATCATATAGAATAGTGTAGCAACACTGCTGGTGTTCCCACAATGTAACTATCATATAGAATAGTGTAGCAACACTGCTGGTGTTCCCACAATGTAACTATCATATAGAATAGTGTAGCAACACTGCTGGTGTTCCCACAATGTAACTATCATATAGAATAGTGTAGCAACACTGCTGGTGTTCCCACAATGTAACTATCATATAGAATAGTGTAGCGACACTGCTGGTGTTCCCACAATGTAGCTATCATATAGAATAGTGTAGCAACACTGCTGGTGTTCCCACAATGTAACTATCATATAGAATAGTGTAACAACACTGTTGGTGTTCCTACAATGTAACTATCATATAGAATAGTGTAGCAACACTGTTGGTGTTCCTACAATGTAACTATCATATAGAATAGTGTAGCAACACTGCTGGTGTTCCCACAATGTAACTATCATATAGAATAGTGTAGCAACACTGCTGGTGTTCCCACAATGTAACTATCATGTAGAATAGTGTAGCAACACTGCTGGTGTTCCTACAATGTAACTATCATATAGAATAGTGTAGCAACACTGCTGGTGTTCCCACAATGTAACTATCATACAGAATAGTGTAGCAACACTGCTGGTGTTCCCACAATGTAACTATCATATAGAATAGTGTAGCAACACTGCTGGTGTTCCTACAATGTAACTATCATATAGAATAGTGTAGCAACACTGCTGGTGTTCCCACAATGTAACTATCATACAGAATAGTGTAGCAACACTGCTGGTGTTCCCACAATGTAACTATCATATAGAATAGTGTAGCAACACTGCTGGTGTTCTCACAATGTAACTATCATATAGAATAGTGTAGCAACACTGCTGTTCCCACAATGTAACTATCATATAGAATAGTGTAGCAACACTGCTGGTGTTCCCACAATGTAACTATCATATAGAATAGTGTAGCAACACTGGTGGTGTTCCTATAATGTAACTATCATATAGAATAGTGTAGCAACACTGCTGGTGTTCCCACAATGTAACTATCATATAGAATAGTGTAGCAACACTGCTGGTGTTCCCACAATGTAACTATCATATAGAATAGTGTAGCAACACTGCTGGTGTTCCCACAATGTAACTATCATATAGAATAGTGTAGCAACACTGCTGGTGTTCCCACAATGTAACTATCATATAGAATAGTGTAGCAACACTGCTGGTGTTCCTACAATGTAACTATCATATAGAATAGTGTAGCAACACTGCTGGTGTTCCCACAATGTAACTATCATATAGACTAGTGTAGCAACACTGCTGGTGTTCCCACAATGTAACTATCATATAGAATAGTGCAGCAACACTGCTGGTGTTCCCACAATGTAACTATCATATAGAATAGTGTAGCAACACTGCTGGTGTTCCCACAATGTAACTATCATATAGAATAGTGTAGCAACACTGCTGGTGTTCCCACAATGTAACTATCATATAGAATAGTGTAGCAACACTGCTGGTGTTCCCACAATGTAACTATCATATAGAATAGTGTAGCAACACTGTTGGTGTTCCTACAATGTAACTATCATATAGAATAGTGTAGCAACACTGTTGGTGTTCCTACAATGTAACTATCATATAGAATAGTGTAGTAACACTGCTGGTGTTCCTACAATGTAACTATCATATAGAATAGTGTAGCAACACTGCTGGTGTTCCCACAATGTAACTATCATATAGAATAGTGTAGCAACACTGCTGGTGTTCCCACAATGTAACTATCATATAGAATAGTGTAGCAACACTGTTGATGTTCCTACAATGTAACTATCATATAGAATAGTGTAGCAACACTGCTGGTGTTCCCACAATGTAACTATCATATAGAATAGTGTAGCAACACTGCTGGTGTTCCCACAATGTAACTATCATGTAGAATAGTGTAGCAACACTGCTGGTGTTCCTACAATGTAACTATCATATAGAATAGTGTAGCAACACTGCTGGTGTTCCCACAATGTAACTATCATACAGAATAGTGTAGCAACACTGCTGGTGTTCCCACAATGTAACTATCATATAGAATAGTGTAGCAACACTGCTGGTGTTCCTACAATGTAACTATCATATAGAATAGTGTAGCAACACTGCTGGTGTTCCCACAATGTAACTATCATATAGAATAGTGTAGCAACACTGCTGGTGTTCCCACAATGTAACTATCATATAGAATAGTGTAGCAACACTGCTGGTGTTCCTACAATGTAACTATCATATAGAATAGTGTAGCAACACTGCTGGTGTTCCCACAATGTAACTATCATATAGACTAGTGTAGCAACACTGCTGGTGTTCCCACAATGTAACTATCATATAGAATAGTGCAGCAACACTGCTGGTGTTCCCACAATGTAACTATCATATAGAATAGTGTAGCAACACTGCTGGTGTTCCCACAATGTAACTATCATATAGAATAGTGTAGCAACACTGCTGGTGTTCCCACAATGTAACTATCATATAGAATAGTGTAGCAACACTGCTGGTGTTCCCACAATGTAACTATCATATAGAATAGTGTAGCAACACTGTTGGTGTTCCTACAATGTAACTATCATATAGAATAGTGTAGCAACACTGTTGGTGTTCCTACAATGTAACTATCATATAGAATAGTGTAGTAACACTGCTGGTGTTCCTACAATGTAACTATCATATAGAATAGTGTAGCAACACTGCTGGTGTTCCCACAATGTAACTATCATATAGAATAGTGTAGCAACACTGCTGGTGTTCCCACAATGTAACTATCATATAGAATAGTGTAGCAACACTGTTGATGTTCCTACAATGTAACTATCATATAGAATAGTGTAGCAACACTGCTGGTGTTCCCACAATGTAACTATCATATAGAATAGTGTAGCAACACTGCTGGTGTTCCCACAATGTAACTATCATGTAGAATAGTGTAGCAACACTGCTGGTGTTCCTACAATGTAACTATCATATAGAATAGTGTAGCAACACTGCTGGTGTTCCCACAATGTAACTATCATACAGAATAGTGTAGCAACACTGCTGGTGTTCCCACAATGTAACTATCATATAGAATAGTGTAGCAACACTGCTGGTGTTCCTACAATGTAACTATCATATAGAATAGTGTAGCAACACTGCTGGTGTTCCCACAATGTAACTATCATACAGAATAGTGTAGCAACACTGCTGGTGTTCCCACAATGTAACTATCATATAGAATAGTGTAGCAACACTGCTGGTGTTCTCACAATGTAACTATCATATAGAATAGTGTAGCAACACTGCTGTTCCCACAATGTAACTATCATATAGAATAGTGTAGCAACACTGCTGGTGTTCCCACAATGTAACTATCATATAGAATAGTTTAGCAACACTGCTGGTGTTCCTACAATGTAACTATCATATAGAATAGTGTAGCAACACTGCTGGTGTTCCCACAATGTAACTATCATATAGAATAGTGTAGCAACACTGCTGGTGTTCCCACAATGTAACTATCATATAGAATAGTGTAGCAACACTGCTGAAGTGTACCTGAAAGGTGTTTCGGGGGTCAACGCCCCCGTGGCCCGGTCCATGATCAGGCTTGCTAATCCCACTTATATATGTTGGGAGGTTAACAGTCTTGGTCCTCTTACACGTACAGTGTTATCTCTTAGTGTACTCACAACACTCCTGCTTTTCCCTGGTGTTAAATTACACTGTCTACAGCGACTCTTGCTGTCGTAAGCAGTGATTTCCGTGTGCAGATTTGTCAGCAGTCCCTCTAGGATTTTCCAGGTGTAAATTATCATGTATCTTTCTCGCCTGTGTTCCAGGGAATACAAATCATGGAATCATGGCAATTATATGACAGATCATCAATTTAATAAGAGATATAACAAGCCTTTGCGTGTAAAAACATTGCTACACCTACAGCACAGAATCCACCAATTTTGAACACATTTTGGCAAGTTGGTGGTGGTACCAGGTCCTAATAACAGCAACAATTAGCTTTTCCACAGTTGAACAGTCCTGGTTCATCATCCTGTGTTTGGTTATTGTCCATGGATTCTCAGTTGGGTTGAGGTCAGGAGAGTTTCCAGGGCAGTTTAGAATGCTTAGTCCACTCTTCAACACTGTCAGCATTTTTCTGGAAGTGCAGCATGGAGCAAGATGCTACTGGAAGATGCTGCTGGAAGATGTCTTCTCCATCAGGAAAGTTTCTGTCCACAATGGGGAGGAAATGAGTTGCCAGGATTGTCTTGTGCATGTCACTGTTTATGGTTCCCTTAACAATAAGAAGCCGTCCAGGGCCTCTACCAGTAAAACTGCCACAAAACATCTTAGATGGATGTTTTGGCACTTGTTCAATGTGTTCATTCTGAAGATGTTCTCCTTTGTTCACTCTCACTACCACTGATCTGTACCATGTCCGTCACTACCACTGATCTGTACCATGTACTTCACTACCACTGATCTGTACCATGTACTTCACTACCACTGATCTGTACCATGTACTTCACTACCACTGATCTGTACCATGTACGTCACTACCACTGATCTGTACCATGTACTTCACTACCACTGATCTGTACCATGTACTTCACTACCACTGATCTGTACCATGTACGTCACTACCACTGATCTGTACCATGTACGTCACTACCACTGATCTGTACCATGTATTTCACTACCACTGATCTGTACCATGTACTTCACTACCACTGATCTGTACCATGTACGTCACTACCACTGATCTGTACCATGTACGTCACTACCACTGATCTGTACCATGTACTTCACTACCACTGATCTGTACCATGTACTTCACTACCACTGATCTGTACCATGTACGTCACTACCACTGATCTGTACCATGTACGTCACTACCACTGATCTGTACCATGTACGTCACTACCACTGATCTGTACCATGTACTTCACTACCACTGATCTGTACCATGTACTTCACTACCACTGATCTGTACCATGTACGTCACTACCACTGATCTGTACCATGTACGTCACTACCACTGATCTGTACCATGTACGTCACTACCACTGATCTGTACCATGTACTTCACTACCACTGATCTGTACCATGTACTTCACTACCACTGATCTGTACCATGTCCGTCACTACCACTGATCTGTACCATGTACTTCACTACCACTGATCTGTACCATGTACGTCACTACCACTGATCTGTACCATGTACGTCACTACCACTGATCTGTACCATGTACTTCACTACCACTGATCTGTACCATGTACTTCACTACCACTGATCTGTACCATGTACTTCACTACCACTGATCTGTACCATGTACCTCACTACCACTGATCTGTACCATGTACCTCACTACCACTGATCTGTACCATGTACGTCACTACCACTGATCTGTACCATGTACTTCACTACCACTGATCTGTACCATGTACTTCACTACCACTGATCTGTACCATGTACGTCACTACCACTGATCTGTACCATGTACGTCACTACCACTGATCTGTACCATGTACTTCACTACCACTGATCTGTACCATGTACTTCACTACCACTGATCTGTACCATGTACGTCACTACCACTGATCTGTACCATGTACCTCACTACCACTGATCTGTACCATGTACTTCACTACCACTGATCTGTACCATGTACCTCACTACCACTGATCTGTACCATGTACCTCACTACCACTGATCTGTACCATGTACCTCACTACCACTGATCTGTACCATGTACCTCACTACCACTGATCTGTACCATGTACCTCACTACCACTGATCTGTACCATGTACCTCACTACCACTGATCTGTACCATGTACCTCACTACCACTGATCTGTACACATGTACAGATCTAAAAATATATCTTTTCTCCATTGATCTGTCGACCATCTTAATATCTTTATTTCTACCAGTATACATGTACAAGGTATACATGTACATGTACAAGGTATACATGTACATAAGAACATAAGAACGAAGAAACACTGCAGAAGGCCTACTGGCCCATGCGAGGCAGGTCCAAGGTATGTTAGGTAAGACACATATGCAACAGTTAGGCATCTTTATTTCGAAATGTTTCGCCTACACAGTAGGCTTCTTCAGTCGAGTACAGAAAAGTTGATAGAAGCAGAAGATACTTGAAGACGATGTAATCAGTCCATCACCCTTGGTGATGGACTGACAAGGTATACATGTACATGTACAAGGTATACATGTACTTGTACAAGGTATACAAGTACATGTACAAGGTATACAAACCATAGCTGACTTGTTATGCTGAGTATTTCGGGTAAATTAGGTCAGTTTTGTCCCAGGATGCGACCCACACCAGTCCACTAACACCCAGGATGCGACCCACACCAGTCCACTAACACCCAGGATGCGACCCACACCAGTCCACTAACACCCAGGTACCCATTTTAAACATTGTCAACAGGTGTCTTATAGAAACACGTCCCTAATGTTATCCAGCCGTACCGGAGATTTGATCTCCGGACCTCAGTGTGTGAGCTGAACGCTAGTGGTTGAGGTGCTGGATGCCATGTGATCAAGTACCCACCACAGCCGTGTTCTCTTCACAGCAGGGGTACAATTGTTGCTTTACCGGCTTTCTGGCAGTTCCGCCAACTTCAAGGAGCCGTCGTCCAACAGGTGAAGAATCAACATTGACGCAGCTGAAGACAAATCTCTCTGTAGATCTTTGCTGATTTTCTTGGGATCCTTTGTAGATAAATACATGAGTGGGTGTGAGTTGGACCTGATTGGCCTGTGCTGCTGGATCAGTTGCCGTGTTCCTTCCTTAAGTGAAGGTGACCTGACCTGACCTGACTAGGTTGGGGCATTGGCTTAAGGCGGTAGGAGACTTGGACCAGCCTCGCATGGGCCAGTGGGCCTGCTGCAGTGTTCCTTCTGTCTTATGTTCTTATGTACTTTATGGTAACAGTCGTCGTGAGGTGTTATCTTCTGTTATCCCCTCAAGAAAGTTTCCTTGACGTTGGTGAGAGGCTCTTGATCTAGAAAATTGGATCTGTGCTCCATTTCCCTGAATTAAGCCTGAATACCTTCCACATTCCCCCCCCCCAGGCGCTGTATAATCCTATGGGTTTAGCGCTCTCCCTTAATTATAATGGTAATAATAATCTTCCTGGACGCAGCTCTCCACAACCACCAGTCTTGATATCTGTCTTCAGACTCCTACCAGTCTTGATATCTGTCTTCAGACTCCTACCAGTCTTGATATCTGTCTTCAGACTCCTACCAGTCTTGATATCTGTCTTCAGACTTCCACCAGTCTTGATATCTGTCTTCAGACTCCCACCAGTCTTGATATCTGTCTTCAGACTTCCACCAGTCTTGATATCTGTCTTCAGACTCCCACCAGTCTTGATATCTGTCTTCAGACTCCCACCAGTCTTGATATCTGTCTTCAGACTTCCACCAGTCTTGATATCTGTCTTCAGACTCCCACCAGTCTTGATATCTGTCTTCAGACTCCTACCAGTCTTGATATCTGTCTTCAGACTCCCACCAGTCTTGATATCTGTCTTCAGACTTCCACCAGTCTTGATATCTGTCTTCAGACTTCCACCAGTCTTGATATCTGTCTTCAGACTCCCACCAGTCTTGATATCTGTCTTCAGACTCCTACCAGTCTTGATATCTGTCTTCAGACTCCCACCAGTCTTGATATCTGTCTTCAGACTTCCACCAGTCTTGATATCTGTCTTCAGACTCCCACCAGTCTTGATATCTGTCTTCAGACTCCCACCAGTCTTGATATCTGTCTTCAGACTCCCACCAGTCTTGATATCTGTCTTCAGACTCCCACCAGTCTTGATATCTGTCTTCAGACTCCCACCAGTCTTGATATCTGTCTTCAGACTCCTACCAGTCTTGATATCTGTCTTCAGACTCCTACCAGTCTTGATATCTGTCTTCAGACTCCCACCAGTCTTGATATCTGTCTTCAGACTCCTACCAGTCTTGATATCTGTCTTCAGACTCCCACCAGTCTTGATATCTGTCTTCAGACTCCTACCAGTCTTGATATCTGTCTTCAGACTCCCACCAGTCTTGATATCTGTCTTCAGACTCCTACCAGTCTTGATATCTGTCTTCAGACTCCCACCAGTCTTGATATCTGTCTTCAGACTCCCACCAGTCTTGATATCTGTCTTCAGACTCCCACCAGTCTTGATATCTGTCTTCAGACTCCCACCAGTCTTGATATCTGTCTTCAGACTCCCACCAGTCTTGATATCTGTCTTCAGACTCCCACCAGTCTTGATATCTGTCTTCAGACTCCCACCAGTCTTGATATCTGTCTTCAGACTCCTACCAGTCTTGATATCTGTCTTCAGACTCCCACCAGTCTTGATATCTGTCTTCAGACTCCCACCAGTCTTGATATCTGTCTTCAGACTCCCACCAGTCTTGATATCTGTCTTCAGACTCCCACCAGTCTTGATATCTGTCTTCAGACTCCTACCAGTCTTGATATCTGTCTTCAGACTCCTACCAGTCTTGATATCTGTCTTCAGACTCCTACCAGTCTTGATATCTGTCTTCAGACTCCTACCAGTCTTGATATCTGTCTTCAGACTCCTACCAGTCTTGATATCTGTCTTCAGACTCCCACCAGTCTTGATATCTGTCTTCAGACTCCCACCAGTCTTGATATCTGTCTTCAGACTCCCACCAGTCTTGATATCTGTCTTCAGACTCCCACCAGTCTTGATATCTGTCTTCAGACTCCCACCAGTCTTGATATCTGTCTTCAGACTCCCACCAGTCTTGATATCTGTCTTCAGACTCCTACCAGTCTTGATATCTGTCTTCAGACTCCCACCAGTCTTGATATCTGTCTTCAGACTCCCACCAGTCTTGATATCTGTCTTCAGACTCCTACCAGTCTTGATATCTGTCTTCAGACTCCTACCAGTCTTGATATCTGTCTTCAGACTCCTACCAGTCTTGATATCTGTCTTCAGACTCCTACCAGTCTTGATATCTGTCTTCAGACTCCTACCAGTCTTGATATCTGTCTTCAGACTCCCACCAGTCTTGATATCTGTCTTCAGACTCCTACCAGTCTTGATATCTGTCTTCAGACTCCCACCAGTCTTGATATCTGTCTTCAGACTCCTACCAGTCTTGATATCTGTCTTCAGACTCCTACCAGTCTTGATATCTGTCTTCAGACTCCTACCAGTCTTGATATCTGTCTTCAGACTCCCACCAGTCTTGATATCTGTCTTCAGACTCCTACCAGTCTTGATATCTGTCTTCAGACTCCTACCAGTCTTGATATCTGTCTTCAGACTCCCACCAGTCTTGATATCTGTCTTCAGACTCCTACCAGTCTTGATATCTGTCTTCAGACTCCTACCAGTCTTGATATCTGTCTTCAGACTCCCACCAGTCTTGATATCTGTCTTCAGACTCCTACCAGTCTTGATATCTGTCTTCAGACTCCCACCAGTCTTGATATCTGTCTTCAGACTCCTACCAGTCTTGATATCTGTCTTCAGACTCCTACCAGTCTTGATATCTGTCTTCAGACTCCTACCAGTCTTGATATCTGTCTTCAGACTCCCACCAGTCTTGATATCTGTCTTCAGACTCCTACCAGTCTTGATATCTGTCTTCACACTCCCACCAGTCTTGATATCTGTCTTCAGACTCCCACCAGTCTTGATATCTGTCTTCAGACTCCTACCAGTCTTGATATCTGTCTTCAGACTCCCACCAGTCTTGATATCTGTCTTCAGACTCCTACCAGTCTTGATATCTGTCTTCAGACTCCCACCAGTCTTGATATCTGTCTTCAGACTCCTACCAGTCTTGATATCTGTCTTCAGACTCCCACCAGTCTTGATATCTGTCTTCAGACTCCTACCAGTCTTGATATCTGTCTTCACACTCCCACCAGTCTTGATATCTGTCTTCACACTCCCACCAGTCTTGATATCTGTCTTCAGACTCCCACCAGTCTTGATATCTGTCTTCACACTCCCACCAGTCTTGATATCTGTCTTCAGACTTCCACCAGTCTTGATATCTGTCTTCAGACTCCCACCAGTCTTGATATCTGTCTTCAGACTCCTACCAGTCTTGATATCTGTCTTCAGACTCCCACCAGTCTTGATATCTGTCTTCACACTCCCACCAGTCTTGATATCTGTCTTCAGACTTCCACCAGTCTTGATATCTGTCTTCAGACTCCCACCAGTCTTGATATCTGTCTTCAGACTCCTACCAGTCTTGATATCTGTCTTCAGACTCCCACCAGTCTTGATATCTGTCTTCAGACTCCTACCAGTCTTGATATCTGTCTTCAGACTCCCACCAGTCTTGATATCTGTCTTCAGACTCCCACCAGTCTTGATATCTATCTTCAGACTCCCACCAGTCTTGATATCTGTCTTCAGACTCCCACCAGTCTTGATATCTGTCTTGAGACTCCCACCAGTCTTGATATCTGTCTTCAGACTCCCACCAGTCTTGATATCTGTCTTCAGACTCCCACCAGTCTTGATATCTGTCTTCAGACTCCCACCAGTCTTGATATCTGTCTTCAGACTCCCACCAGTCTTGATATCTGTCTTCAGACTCCCACCAGTCTTGATATCTGTCTTCAGACTCCCACCAGTCTTGATATCTGTCTTCAGACTCCCACCAGTCTTGATATCTGTCTTCAGACTCCCACCAGTCTTGATATCTGTCTTCAGACTTCCACAAGTCTTGATATCTGTCTTCAGACTCCTACCAGTCTTGATATCTGTCTTCAGACTCCCACCAGTCTTGATATCTGTCTTCAGACTCCCACCAGTCTTGATATCTGTCTTCAGACTCCCACCAGTCTTGATATCTATCTTCAGACTTCCACCAGTCTTGATATCTGTCTTCAGACTTCCACCAGTCTTGATATCTGTCTTCAGACTCCCACCAGTCTTGATATCTGTCTTCAGACTCCTACCAGTCTTGATATCTGTCTTCAGACTCCCACCAGTCTTGATATTTGTCTTCAGACTCCCACCAGTCTTGATATCTGTCTTCAGACTCCTACCAGTCTTGATATCTGTCTTCAGACTCCCACCAGTCTTGATATCTGTCTTCAGACTCCCACCAGTCTTGATATCTGTCTTCAGACTCCCACCAGTCATGATATCTGTCTTCAGACTCCTACCAGTCTTGATATCTGTCTTCAGACTCCCACCAGTCTTGATATCTGTCTTAAGACTCCTACCAGTCTTGATATCTGTCTTCAGACTCCCACCAGTCTTGATATCTGTCTTCAGACTCCCACCAGTCTTGATATCTGTCTTCAGACTCCCACCAGTCTTGATATCTGTCTTCAGACTCCTACCAGTCTTGATATCTGTCTTCAGACTCCCACCAGTCTTGATATCTGTCTTCAGACTCCTACCAGTCTTGATATCTGTCTTCAGACTCCCACCAGTCTTGATATCTGTCTTCAGACTCCCACCAGTCTTGATATCTGTCTTCAGACTCCCACCAGTCTTGATATCTGTCTTCAGACTCCCACCAGTCTTGATATCTGTCTTCAGACTCCCACCAGTCTTGATATCTGTCTTCAGACTCCTACCAGTCTTGATATCTGTCTTCAGACTCCCACCAACAGTTGACTTTACTAGGCTCAAATTTTCGGTGATCTGTCAGATACTCAAACTAGCATGTGTACAAAGAGCTACAATACTCGCATGCTTCCTAGGTGTAACATCCATCATGAATTTCAGCAGTAATCATGAACTGAAAGGGAGAGTTTGATGAAACCACATTTATTGACGGAGCACGTTTGCAGGAATAGTCTTACAGAACAACAGCTGTTGTAGCATTGACGAGAGTCACAGGGTAACACCACAACTGTTGTAGCACTGACCAGAATGCCAGTGTTGTAGCACTGACAAGTCACAGCTCCTGGCCTTGCCTCTTCACTGGTCGCTACTAGGTCCACTCTCTCCCTGCTCCATGAGCTTTATCATACCTGTTCTTAAGGCTATGTATGGATCCTGCTCCCACTACACCACTCTCTAGATTGTTCCCCTTCCTGACAACTCTGTGACTGAAGAAATACTTCTTAGCATCCTTGTGACTCATCTGAGTCTTCAAGTTCCAGTTATGACCCCTTGTTGCTGTGACCCCTTGTTGCTGTGACCCCTTGTTTCTGTGTCCCCTTGTTGCTGTGACCCCTTGTTGCTGTGACCCCTTGTTGCTGTGACCCCTTGTTGCTGTGACCCCTTGTTCCTGTGTCCCCTTGTTGCTGTGACCCCTTGTTGCTGTGACCCCTTGTTGCTGTGACCCCTTGTTGCTGTGACCCCTTGTTCCTGTGTCCCCTTGTTCCTGTGTCCCCTTGTTGCTGTGACCCCTTGTTGCTGTGACCCCTTGTTGCTTTGACCCCTTGTTGCTGTGACCCCTTGTTGCTGTGACCCCTTGTTGCTGTGACCCCTTGTTGCTGTGACCCCTTGTTGCTGTGACCCCTTGTTGCTGTGACCCCTTGTTCCTGTGTCCCCTTGTTGCTGTGACCCCTTGTTCCTGTGACCCCTTGTTGCTGTGACCCCTTGTTGCTGTGTCCCCTTGTTGCTGTGACCCCTTGTTGCTGTGACCCCTTGTTGCTGTGACCCCTTGTTGCTGTGACCCCTTGTTGCTGTGACCCCTTGTTGCTGTGTCCCCTTGTTGTGACCCCTTGTTGCTGTGACCCCTTGTTGCTGTGACCCCTTGTTTCTGTGTCCCCTTGTTCCTGTGACCCCTTGTTCCTGTGACCCCTTGTTGCTGTGACCCCTTGTTCCTGTGTCCCCTTGTTGCTGTGACCCCTTGTTCCTGTGTCCCCTTGTTGCTGTGACCCCTTGTTCCTGTGTCCCCTTGTTGCTGTGTCCCCTTGTTCCTGTGTGCCCTTGTTGCTGTGACCCCTTGTTGCTGTGGCCCCTTGTTCCTGTGTCCCCTTGTTCCTGTGACCCCTTGTTCCTGTGTCCCCTTGTTGCTGTGACCCCTTGTTCCTGTGTCCCCTTGTTCCTGTGACCCCTTGTTCCTGTGTCCCCTTGTTGCTGTGACCCCTTGTTCCTGTGTCCCCTTGTTGCTGTGACCCCTTGTTCCTGTGTCCCCTTGTTGCTGTGACCCCTTGTTCCTGTGTCCCCTTGTTGCTGTGACCCCTTGTTGCTGTGACCCCTTGTTCCTGTGACCCCTTGTTCCTGTGTCCCCTTGTTGCTGTGACCCCTTGTTCCTGTGTCCCCTTGTTGCTGTGACCCCTTGTTCCTGTGACCCCTTGTTGCTGTGACCCCTTGTTGCTGTGACCCCTTGTTCCTGTGTCCCCTTGTTGCTGTGACCCCTTGTTCCTGTGTCCCCTTGTTGCTGTGACCCCTTGTTCCTGTGTCCCCTTGTTGCTGTGACCCCTTGTTGCTGTGACCCCTTGTTGCTGTGACCCCTTGTTGCTGTGACCCCTTGTTGCTGTGACCCCTTGTTCCTGTGTCACCTTGTTGCTGTGACCCCTTGTTGCTGTGACCCCTTGTTGCTGTGACCCCTTGTTGCTGTGACCCCTTGTTGCTGTGACCCCTTGTTGCTGTGACCCCTTGTTGCTGTGACCCCTTGTTGCTGTGACTCCTTGTTCCTGTGTCCCCTTGTTGCTGTGACCCCTTGTTGCTGTGACCCCTTGTTGCTGTGACCCCTTGTTGCTGTGACCCCTTGTTGCTGTGACCCCTTGTTGCTGTGACCCCTTGTTCCTGTGTCCCCTTGTTGCTGTGACCCCTTGTTCCTGTGTCCCCTTGTTGCTGTGACCCCTTGTTCCTGTGTCCCCTTGTTGCTGTGACCCCTTGTTCCTGTGTCCCCTTGTTGCTGCGACCCCTTGTTGCTGTGACCCCTTGTTCCTGTGTCACCTTGTTGTGTCCCCTCGTTGCTGTGTCCCCTTGTTCCTGTGACCATTTGTTGCGGTGTCCCCTTGTTGCTGTCTACCTACGTGGAGTCTACCTGGAGGGTATTCCGGGGATCAACGCCCCCTCGGCCCGGTCCACGACCTGGCCTTCCGGTGGATCAAGTATCGTAGGGGTTCTTAAATGGAGATATCGAGGGTTGAAGGTAGAAACACTTGTTGGATGGTTACGATATATTGTCAGACTGAGATGATGGGAGATGGAGCCCAGCCTCTGCCTGTCCTAGCCTGGATGTCTACGCCGACTGAGGGGGAGGCAGAGGTACGAGCCTACACATGCGCATCCCGTGACGTCACACAAAGTCACAGGCCTACAAGGGATCTCCTATCTAAAGCACATGGATGATACTAATATGCTATGCTATATAACACAGGGATCAGCAACTATGCTGACACAAGGCCTGATCAGCCAGGCTGTTACTGCTGGCCGCACGTAGTCTAGCATACGAACCACAGTCCGGCTGATCCGGCACCGACTTTTAGGTATCTGTCCAGCTCCATCTTGAAGGCAGCCAGGGGCCTGTTGGTAATTCCCCTCATGCTTGATGGGAGGCTGTTGAACAGTCTTGGACCCCAGACACTTGTGGTGTTTTCTCTTAGTGTACTTTTAATTGGGGGCATTTTGCATCGCCTGCCCAGTCTTTTACTTTCTTAGGGAGTGATTTCTGTGTGCAGATTCGGGACCATTCATTCCAGGATTTTCCAAGTGTAGATTATGATATATATCTCTCTCCTGCGTTCCAAGGAGTACAAGTCAAGTGCTTCCAAGCGTTCCCAGTAGTTAAGGTGCTTGACAGAACTTATACGTGCAGTAAAGGATCTCTGTACACTCTCTAGATCTGCAATTTCACCTGCTTTGAATGGAGATGTTAATGTACAGCAGTATTCCAGCCTAGAGAGAACAAGTGATTTGAACAGGATCATCATTGGCTTGGCATCTCTCGTTTTGAACGTTCTCATTATCCATCCTATCATTTTCTTTGCACGTGCGATCGTGGCACTGTTGTGATCCTTGAAAGTGAGATCCTCAGACATTACCACTCCCAGGTCCCTCACAATATTTTTCCGCTCTGTTGTATGATCATACTTGAATAATAATATATTTACTACAAGTACATGTACAAGGTATACAAGTACATGTACAAGGTATACAAACCATAGCTGACATCAGTGACATACTACTGTATAGAAAGTCGCTTGTTATGCTGAGCATTTCCCGCAGGTTAGGTCAGTTTTGTCCCAGGATGCGACCCACACCAGTTCACTAACACCCAGGTACCTATTTTAAACTGATGGGTGAATAGGGACAGCAGGTTTCTTATGGAAACACGTCCCTAATGTTTTCCAGCCGTACCGGAGGAGATTCGAACTCCGGACCTTAGTGTGTGTGAGCTGCGTGCGCTGGCTCTCGTATTGTTTTCCGTTGCCCATTGGAATTTTTTGGTTTATATCTTGGAGGTTAACTGTGTCCTCAGTAGATGACAGTCTCATTCAGATTCTAGTATCGTCTACAAAGGATGATACGGTGCTGTGGGTTACATCTCTGTGATATGAGGATGAGGAACAGGATGGGGGCGAGTACTGTGCCTTGTGGAACAGAGCTCTTCACTATGGCAGCCTCCGATTTAACTCTGTTGACCACTACTCTGTGTTCGATTTGTTAGGAAGTTGAAGATCCATCTCCCCACTTTCCCAGTTATTCCTTTAGCACGTATTTTATGGGCTATTACACCATGATCGCATTTGTTGCGGTGTCCCCTTGTTGCTGTGACCCATCTCTGAAACATTCTGTCCCTATCCGCCTTGTTAAATCCTCTGAGTATTTTGTATGTCGTTGTCATATCTCCCCCTATCCCTCCAGGAAAGATTTCTGATGTATGGGATGCTGCCTTCATTCGTGTTTCATGGGATGGTGGAGGATAAGAGGGACGGATGGAAGGGTACCTATCTAAGACTATAGTTACGAATCTTTAAGTTGTGTGTTGTACCTGGATGCTTAGAGAGAGAGGGGGGGAGGATGGATGGATGGAGGGCGGGATGGAGGAGGGATGGAGGGATAGAGTTGGAGGGGGGATGACCACATTCCCAGACACAGTGTCGCCTGCCTTGTGACGTCATCATGGTGCCCCACCCTCTGCTGCCTCAGTCAACCTTGATGTTGGTGGTTCCCTACTGTTGTTACTGTCTCAGTCAACCTTGATGTTGGTGGTTCCCTACTGTTGTTACTGTCTCAGTCAACCTTGATGTTGGTGGTTCCCTACTGTTGTTACTGTCTCAGTCAACCTTGATGTTGGTGGTTCCCTACTGTTGTTACTGTCTCAGTCAACCTTGATGTTGGTGGTTCCCTACTGTTATTACTGTCTCAGTCAACCTTGATGTTGGTGGTTCCCTACTGTTATTACTCAGTCAACCTTGATGTTGGTGGTTCCCTACTGTTGTTACTGTCTCAGTCAACCTTGATGTTGGTGGTTCCCTACTGTTGTTACTGTCTCAGTCAACCTTGATGTTGGTGGTTCCCTACTGTTGTTACTGTCTCAGTCAACCTTGATGTTGGTGGGTCCCTACTGTTGTTACTGTCTCAGTCAACCTTGATGTTGGTGGTTCCCTACTGTTATTACTCAGTCAATCTTGATGTTGGTGGTTCCCTACTGTTATTACTGTCTCAGTCAACCTTGATGTTGGTGGGTCCCTACTGTTGTTACTGTCTCAGTCAACCTTGATGTTGGTGGTTCCCTACTGTTATTACTCAGTCAACCTTGATGTTGGTGGTTCCCTACTGTTATTACTGTCTCAGTCAACCTTGATGTTGGCGGTTCCCTACTGTTATTACTGTCTCAGTCAACCTTGATGTTAGTGGTTCCCTACTGTTGTTACTGTCTCAGTCAACCTTGATGTTAGTGGTTCCCTACTGTTATTACTGTCTCAGTCAACCTTGATGTTAGTGGTTCCCTACTGTTGTTACTGTCTCAGTCAACCTTGATGTTGGTGGGTCCCTACTGTTGTTACTGTCTCAGTCAACCTTGATGTTAGTGGTTCCCTACTGTTGTTACTGTCTCAGTCAACCTTGATGTTGGTGGTTCCCTACTGTTATTACTGTCTCAGTCAACCTTGATGTTGGTGGTTCCCTACTGTTATTACTGTCTCAATCAACCTTGATGTTGGTAGTTCCCTACTGTTATTACTGTCTCAGTCAACCTTGATGTTGGTGGTTCCCTACTGTTATTACTGTCTCAGTCAACCTTGATGTTGGTAGTTCCCTACTGTTGTTACTGTCTCAGTCAACCTTGATGTTGGTGGTTCCCTACTGTTATTACTGTCTCAGTCAACCTTGATGTTGGCGGTTCCCTACTGTTATTACTGTCTCAGTCAACCTTGATGTTGGTGGTTCCCTACTGTTATTACTGTCTCAGTCAACCTTGATGTTGGTGGTTCCCTACTGTTGTTACTGTCTCAGTCAACCTTGATGTTAGTGGTTCCCTACTGTTGTTACTGTCTCAGTCAACCTTGATGTTGGTGGGTCCCTACTGTTGTTACTGTCTCAGTCAACCTTGATGTTGGTGGTTCCCTACTGTTATTACTCAGTCAACCTTGATGTTGGTGGTTCCCTACTGTTGTTACTGTCTCAGTCAACCTTGATGTTAGTGGTTCCCTACTGTTATTACTCAGTCAACCTTGATGTTGGTGGTTCCCTACTGTTGTTACTGTCTCAATCAACCTTGATGTTGGTGGTTCCCTACTGTTGTTACTGTCTCAGTCAACCTTGATGTTGGTGGTTCCCTACTGTTGTTACTGTCTCAGTCAACCTTGATGTTGGTGGGTCCCTACTGTTGTTACTGTCTCAGTCAACCTTGATGTTGGTGGTTCCCTACTGTTATTACTCAGTCAACCTTGATGTTGGTGGTTCCCTACTGTTGTTACTGTCTCAGTCAACCTTGATGTTAGTGGTTCCCTACTGTTATTACTCAGTCAACCTTGATGTTGGTGGCTCCCTACTGTTGTTACTGTCTCAGTCAACCTTGATGTTGGTGGTTCCCTACTGTTATTACTCAGTCAACCTTGATGTTGGTGGTTCCCTACTGTTGTTACTGTCTCAGTCAACCTTGATGTTAGTGGTTCCCTACTGTTGTTACTGTCTCAGTCAACCTTGATGTTGGTGGTTCCCTACTGTTGTTACTGTCTCAGTCAACCTTGATGTTGGTGGTTCCCTACTGTTGTTACTGTCTCAGTCAACCTTGATGTTGGTAGTTCCCTACTGTTGTTACTGTCTCAGTCAACCTTGATGTTAGTGGTTCCCTACTGTTATTACTCAGTCAACCTTGATGTTGGTGGTTCCCTACTGTTATTACTCAGTCAACCTTGATGTTAGTGGTTCCCTACTGTTGTTACTGTCTCAGTCAACCTTGATGTTGGTGGGTCCCTACTGTTGTTACTGTCTCAGTCAACCTTGATGTTGGTGGTTCCCTACTGTTATTACTCAGTCAACCTTGATGTTAGTGGTTCACTACTGTTGTTACTGTCTCAGTCAACCTTGATGTTGGTGGGTCCCTACTGTTGTTACTGTCTCAGTCAACCTTGATGTTAGTGGTTCCCTACTGTTATTACGCAGTCAACCTTGATGTTGGTGGTTCCCTACTGTTGTTACTGTCTCAGTCAACCTTGATGTTAGTGGTTCCCTACTGTTGTTACTGTCTCAGTCAACCTTGATGTTGGTGGGTCCCTACTGTTGTTACTGTCTCAGTCAACCTTGATGTTGGTGGGTCCCTACTGTTGTTACTGTCTCAGTCAACCTTGATGTTAGTGGTTCCCTACTGTTGTTACTGTCTCAGTCAACCTTGATGTTGGTGGTTCCCTACTGTTATTACTGTCTCAGTCAACCTTGATGTTGGTAGTTCCCTACTGTTGTTACTGTCTCAGTCAACCTTGATGTTGGTGGTTCCCTACTGTTGTTGCTGTCTCAGTCAACCTTGATGTTGGTGGTTCCCTACTGTTGTTACTGTCTCAGTCAACCTTGATGTTGGTGGTTCCCTACTGTTGTTACTGTCTCAGTCAACCTTGATGTTGGCGGTTCCCTACTGTTATTACTCAGTCAACCTTGATGTTGGTGGGTCCCTACTGTTGTTACTGTCTCAGTCAACCTTGATGTTGGCGGTTCCCTACTGTTATTACTCAGTCAACCTTGATGTTGGTGGGTCCCTACTGTTGTTACTCAGTCAACCTTGATGTTGGTGGTTCCCTAATGTTGTTACTCAGTCAACCTTGATGTTGGTGGGTCCCTACTGTTATTACTCAGTCAACCTTGATGTTGGTGGTTCCCTAATGTTGTTACTCAGTCAACCTTGATGTTGGTGGGTCCCTACTGTTATTACTCAGTCAACCTTGATGTTGGTGGGTCCCTACTGTGTGGGTCGTGGTTGGTGGGTTGTGGGATACATTTATTTCCTATAGTTGTGGGAGGTTGCCCATCTAACCCACTCACCCACCCACCTGTGCACCCTCCTTCAGGCTAACAAGGCTGACAGGTAGGCAGGCGGACAGGTAGGCAGGCAGACAGGTAAGCAGGATGACAGGTAGGCAGGATGACGGGTAAGCAGGTTGACAGGCAGGCAGGATGACAGGCAGGCTGACAGGTAGGCAGGCTGGCTAACAGGCAGGCAGACTGACAGGCTGACAGGCAGGCAGCATGCAGGCTGACAGGTTAGGCAGGCAGACTGACAGGTTAGACAGGCAGGCTGACAGGCAGGCAGCAGGCAGGCTGACATTTTAGGCATGCAGGCTGAAAGGTTAGACAGGCAGGCAGACAGGTAGGCAGGCAGACAGGTAAGCAGGCTGACAGGTAGGCAGGCTGATAGGTAGGCAGGATGACGGGTAAGCAGGCTGACAGGCAGGCAAGCTGACAGGTAGGCAGGATGACAGGCAGGCAGGCTGACAGGTAGGCAGGCAGGAAGACTGACAGGCTGACAGGCAGGCAGCAGGCAGGCTGACAGGTTAGGCAGGCAGGCTGACAGGTTAGACAGGCAGCCTGACAGGCCGGCAGGCTGACAGGCAGGCAGGCTGACAGGCAGGCAGGCAGGCTGACAGGCAGGCTGACAGGCAGGCAGGCTGACAGGCAGGCAGGCAGGCAGGCTGACAGGCAGGCAGGCAAGCAGGCAGGCAGACTGGCAGGCAGGCAGGCAGGCTGACAGGCAGGCAGGCAGGTTGACAGGCAGGCAAGAGGGTAAGGCAAGAGGTTGGCAGCTCCTCTACCAGGAAAATATTGACCAATAATCTCAGGAAATTTAGCAACCTTCCTAGAAACACACACACACACACACACACGATGTAGAAGCAAGGGAACCGGGTATGTCTGATCTGAGGAAGCATGTGCAGATTCAGAGGTGCAGTTGAGCAACAGCCTAGTTGGCCAAACACCAGACGAGCCTGACCCACAACCGGGCTCTGGGAGTAGAAAAACTCTTGAAACTCATCGAAGGTGTAACTAGAGTTGGAAAAAATGTTAAACGAGTTTTGCATCACAGTAATGAAGATATCTAGAGAGAGCAAGAAGTAGCAGTTACCAACTGTAGCTGCTAAGGCAAAGATGCAAGGCCTGGTGGAGGAACTGGAAGTGTTGAAGCAGGATATAAAGAACAAAACATCACAATAAAGTGACTGGAACAATACACATATAACCTGCACATAGGAGAGAGAAGCTTATGACAGTGTTTCAGTCTGACTTGGACCATTTATAAAATCAGTTTGAGTTGTTCTGAAACATCATCATAAGCTCCTATGTGTGGGTTATTTGTGTATAGAGACGAAGACTGATAGCAAGGTGCTGGGCGCAGGAGCATCAGCAGACAGGAAAGGGACAGAAGGAGCTTAAAAGTTCCTTGCAGAAGTTATATCAGGCCACCAGACTGGGAGATAAAAAATTAAGAAGATGCTTAAATTGGATCCAAGGATTAGGGGAAAAGAAATAGGAAGAGGAGAGGGAGAGGTCACTCATTCATGGGTTCCATGAGGCAGAAGGGAAGACTATGATGAAAGAAGATAGGGAAGGTAAAAGAGATTGAGAGCATCATCACAGTAACAGGAGAGAAGGACATGACCCCCCACATGACTTGGAGGGGGGGAGTTAATCGAGGAAAGAAAGTAACTGCCCAATTAAATTGATATTCAAAACAGAAATGGTATGAAAAATTCCTGCAGCAGAAACCACTGTTAAAGGTATGCAGAAATACCAGTGAGTGTTCCTTGACTGCAGCAGAACACGAAAAGAATGGGAGCAACTGAGAGTAAGAAGACACCAGAGGCAGGAAGTGGTGACAGTGCAGGTACCAAGCGCAGCCTCAGGGGAAACAAACACAGCTGCCCACAGAACAACCCACAGAATCCTCTCAACCCCCTACAAACCCACACCAACCAAACACAATAAGCAGAAACAAGTCACACCCCACACTCACAGTCCATCCCCCCAGCACTAATACCACCACAATACCAGATTACCATTATATCCAGACCTGTCTACCACACCCTCAGCCTGCACAAACCCCTCCTGGCCCCCAGAATACAGTTAAAAAGGAAGCTAAAGGTATGGTACACCACTGATGGAATAACAAATAAGAGTAAGGAGTGACAGGAACAAATAAATGAGGTATCCCCGACATCATAGCACTCACTGAGATAAGGCTCGTGGGAGTGATAACAGATGCAATCTTCTCGGTTGAATATCAGATCTTGAGGAAAGACAAGGAGAACATAGGAGTTGCACTGCTCATCAAAAACCAGTGGAGTTTTGAGGAGATGGGAGGACTGGACAGAAGGAAAGCATGGCTGCATAGTAGCCACATTTCAGACTGTGGGTTTAAAATTGATGATAGGTGGGTTTAAAAGTAATGATAGCAGTGATGTACAACCCACCACCGAGCAGCAGAAGACCAAGACGAGTAAGATGAGAGCAGCGGAGCAATGGTGGGCACACTAGATAAGGTGGCCAGAAGGGCTCATATGGGCAGGACAAGTTACTAGTTGTGGGGGATTTCAATCACAAGGTTATTGACTGGGAAGACCTGGAGCCACATGTGGGGTAGTTCACAGAGGTAGTACTGGAAAACCTCATGCATCACCATGTTAGGGACACTACCAGAGAAAGGATGAACCAGCAAGACTGGACTTCATATTCACCTTGAGTAGTTCAGACACTGAGGACATCACATATGAAAGGCCCCTTGGAGCTAGTGATCATGTGGTCTTGAGTTTTGAAGACAATAGAGTTAACAATGGAGAGTGAGGTAGCACAAGAATGATGGGAGAAGCCAAACTTCCAAAAAGGGGACTACACAAGTATGAGGCTATTCCTACATGAGGTACAGTAAGAGAACTGGAGGAAAAGACAGTAAACGAAATGATGGAACAAGTGACCATAAAGTGCAGGGAGACTGTGGAGAAGGTCGTACCAACGAGCAAAACAACGGGAAGACCAGGGTAAGCCCATGGTTTACCAGGTGTGGAGTGAACCATGGTTTACCAGGTGTGGAGTGAACCATGGTTTACCAGGTGTGGAGTGAACCATGGTTTACCAGAAGGTGTGAAGTGAACCTTGGCTTACCAGGTGTGAAGTGAATCATGGCTTACCAGAAGGTGTGAAGTGAATCATGGCTTACAAGGTGTGGAGTGAACTATGGCTTACCAGAAGGTGTTGCGAGTTCAAAGCCAAGTCTGGTAGAGTATGAGAAAAGTATAGAAGGCAAAGGACTCAGGACAACAGGGAGTTGAGCTGAAGAGCCAGAAATGAATATGCATGGATAAGGAGAGTAGACCAGAGGCAATACCAGAATGACACAGCATCATAGCCAGATCTGATCCTAAGTTGTTGTACAGCCACATCAGGAGGAAAGCAACAGTCAAGGATCAGGTAATAAGGCTGAGGAAGGAAGGAGGAAAGATCACAGGGAACTAACCAGGAGCAACCAGGAAGTATGTGAAGAGCTCATCTCAAGATTCAGGGAGGTATTCATAGTAGAGACAGAGAGGCTTCCAGAAAACTGAGGTGGTAGGGTGCACCAGCAAGTGCTGGACACACTGCAAACACTACTAGACCATGCTAGGCAGGTACTACTGGACTATGGTAGGTAGGTACTACTGGGCCATGCAGGTAGGTACTGTTGGACCATGCTAGGCAGGTACTACTGGAGCATGCTAAGTAGGTACTACTGGACCATGCTAGGCAGGCACTACTGGACCATGCTAGGTAGGTACTACTGGACCATGCTAGGCAGGTACTACTGGACTGCTAGGCAGGTACTACTGGACCATGCTAGGCAGGTACTATTGAACCATGCTAGGCAGGTACTATTGAACCATGCTAGGCAGATACTACTGGACCATGCTAGGCAGGTACTACTCGACCAGTGCCACGACCACACTAGCTAGACTCGGGGACTGATAACCTTGTCTTCTACTGTCACCATCCCCAACACCTTCAAGGGACCTCTGTAGTGGGCTAAGCCTCTGGTTAGGGATAAAACACCTTCACGAAAAAACTGGTGTTTCAGGTGTTTTATTCACCACGTAGGAGGGGAATTTAAGGAAAATGTCGGGAGAAAAGAAGGTTTGGTGGAGAGGTTAAGATTGAGGATATGTGATAATTTAGTAGTGATAATAGACTCTCTCTCTCTCTCTCTCTCTCTCTCTCTCTCTCTCTCTCTCTCTCTCTTACACAGGACAAACCATGTTGGCTTGCCTTATATACATTGTACTGGTATAAAACGAGTACTGGAGTTGTATGTGTTGTTGGAAAGTTTGACCTACACAGTACGCTTCGTCAGTCAAATACAGAGGCAGCAGGTGTAATAGAGAAGTGAAGATGAGGTGGTCAGTCCCTCAGTCTTGGAAAAGAGTGCAGTTCCATGGTCTGGAACAATTTGATATTGTTCCAGACCATGGAACTGAACTCTTTTCCAAGACTGAGGGACTGACCACCTCATCTTCACTACTACATCTGCTGCCTCTGTATTTGACTGACGAAGCCTACTGTGTAGGCCAAACGTCTCGTCAGCAAAGATAGCCAACTGTTGCACATGTGTCTTAATCTTCAACTTGTCAGTATTTTATACCATTATCAATATAACCGACAGATAGTGTAGTGCAACGGTATCTTGATACAGGGGACAGCATCCACAGATGTCATCTCCCACAGATATCGTCTCCCAGGTGGTGGTGCTATAACTGGAGTATACTTGGAGGGTGTACTGGGGGGTCAAGGCCCCCGCGGCCCGGTCCATGACCAGGCCTGGTGGTGGATCAGGACCTGATCAACCAGGTTGTTATTGCTGGCCGCACATAAACCAACATTGGAACCACAGCTCGGCTAGTCAGGTACTGATTTTGTGTGTGTGTCCAGCTACCTCTTGACAATCAGGGGTCTTGAAGGCAGCCAGGGGTCTTGACAGCAAGAAGTCTTGAAGACAGGGGTCTGAAGACAGGGGGTCTTGAAGCCAGCCAAGGGTCTTGAAGAAAGTCAGGGGTCTTGAAGACAGCCAGGGGTCTATTGATAATCCCCTTTATGTATGCTGGGAGGCAGTTGAACAATCTCGGGCCCCTGACACTTATTGTATTGTCTCTTAGTGTACTCGTGGCGCCCCTGCTTTTCATTGGGGGGATGTTGTATCTCCTGCCCAGTCTTTTGCTTTCGTAGGGAGTGATTTTCGTGTGCAAATTTGGAGGTAATCCCTGTAGGATTTTCCAAGTGTATAAAGTCTTGAACATGTGGTCACTGGAGCGGATGAGAGAGAGAGAGAGGTACATCATGATATACATCTGAAAAGTACTCGAGGACCTGGTCCCAAATCTGCACACTGCCATAACATACTGGAGTGAAAGATATGGGAGGGAGTGCAAAATAAGCCCAGTGAGGAGCAGGGGTGCGGTGGACACAGTAAGGGAACACTGTATCAACATTCGTGATCCAAGACTATTCAACATCTTACCAGAAGATATCAGAAACACGGCTGGAACAAGTGTAGAGGTCTTCAAGAAAAAACTGGACAAGTATCTTCACCAGGTGCCAGATCAACCAGGCTGTGATGGATATGTGGGACAGCAGGCTTCCAGCAGCAACGGCCTGGTTGACTTGGCAAGCGCCAGACGAGCCGGGCTCTGAGAGTAGCAAAACTCTCGAAACTCATCAAAGGTACCTTTGTAGAGTGTGGCTATGTCTGTTGTTTTTAGTGTGTGTGGGATGACCCGTGTCCATGCGCCCTCTCCAATAGAATGTTGAAGGTACGCGACAGGGGCTTCTTGCAGTTCTTGATGAACTCAGAGTTCCATGAGTCTGGGCCTGTGGCAGAGTGCATGGCCATGTCATTTATTCTTGTGGTGTTAGGATAATAAGAGATTATTGAATTGACCAAATTTTGAATCTCGGTCATAAAAAAAATTAGATTGTTGTCGACTCTTAGTCAGATTAACAGCTTACTAAACACAGAATCATATTAGGGCTCATTTCTTAGCTGTCACTTGTGGAAGACCCATCTCGTCTAAGCAGGGGTCTAAGCAATGTTGTTTTGGTCTTAGATTTGACATAAGAAATATTTTGGGTTTCTTTCAATTTCATTGATGACTTTAAGTTCTTGAGATTCTTGTCTCCTGTAAGATTCCTTAAGCTTAAGTTCGATATTTGCTATTTCTCTGACTAGTGCCTCCCTTTGTATTTCAAATATGTTGACCCCTCTCAGCAGCTCTGTGATTCTTCACCTTCCTCTGTATAGGGAGCATCTCTCTCTTTCTAGTTTACATCTTCTCTTCCTTTTTATTAAAGGAATGTGCCTTGAGCAGACCTCAAGTGCCACAGAGATAATTCTTTCTAGGCAAAAGTTCGAATCCGTGTTGTTTAGGATATCTTCCCAGTTTGTTTAATTTAGGACATGGGTGATCTGTTCCCATTGTGTGTTTTTGTTATTGAAATTGAATTTTGTGAAGACACGCTCATAACCGACCACATTTTGCTGGTCAGGAGCCCTGTGCATGCATGTCTGGACCTCTGGTATGTTGTGATCTGAGCGCAGTGTCTTTGATACTGTTATATTTCATATCAGATCATCATTGTTAGTGAAGATGAGGTCCAGTGTATGTTGCAGTCTTGTTGGCACTATTATTTGTTATTAAAGAAAATTTTTATCTAAGATAGTGGTAGTGGTGGTAGTGGCGGTGGTATTGGTAGTGGTGGTAGTGGCGGTGGTATTGGTAGTGGCGGTGGTATTGGTGGTGGTGGTGGTGGTGGTGTTAGTTCTAAGAACCAGAAGCTAACTTCGCTACCAGAGTCTTCCAAGAATAGTGACAGCTCCTTGCTCTCTCTCTCTCTCTCTCTCTCTCTCTCTCTCTCTCTCTCTCTCTCTCACTGAGGACTTTACCAGCTCCCTTTTGAAGACAGGGGGTCATGAAGACAGCCAGGGGGTCTTGAAGACAGCCAGAGGATCTTGAAGACAGCCAGGGGATCTTGAAGACAGCTAGGCTGGTCTTGACACCTACGGGGGTCTTGAAGACAGCTAAGTGGGACTTCAAGACAGCTAGGGGGGCTTGAAGACAGCTAGGCGGGTCTTCAAGACACTTAGGGGGTCTTCATAACTGCTTGGTGGGTCTTCAAGAGAGCTAGGGGGTCTTCAAGACACTCAGGGGGTTTTGAAGACAGCCAGGGTGGTGGTGATCTTGAAGATAGCCAGGTGGGTCTTGAAGACAGCTATGGGGGTCTTGAAGACAACCATAGGGTCTTGAAGACAGCCAGGGTTCTTGACAACCAGGGGTGTCTTGAGGACAGCCAGGGGGTCTTGACAGCCAGAGGTCTTGAAGACAGCCATGAGGTCTTGAAGACAGTTAGGGGATCTTGAAGACAGCCAGGTCTTGAAGACAGCTAGGGGATCTTGAAGACAGCCAGGAGGTCTTGAAGACAGCTGGGGGTCTTGAAGACAGCTAGGAGGTCTTGACAGCCAGGGGGGTCTTGAAGACAGCTAGTTATCCACCTATCATGTTTTGAAGGTTCTAGATATCTGGGAGGTGCTGGGAGTGCCTGGGAGGTGCTGGGAGTGCCTGGGAGGTGCTGGGAGGTACTGGGAGTGCCTAGGAGGTACCGGGAGGCGCTGGGAATGCTTGGAAGGTGCTGGGAGTGCCTGGAAGGTGCTGGGAGTGCCTGGGAGGTACTGGGAGTGCCTGGGAAGTGCTGGGAGTCCCTGGGAGGTGCTGGGAGTGCCTGGGAAGTGCTGGGAGTGCCTGGGAAGTGCTGGGAGTGCCACACCCTTCTTGACACTTGGCACTACACTAATATTACTGCTAGTATAAACTGCCAGCCTTGTTGTTACTGGTGCTGCTGTTCCTGTCTGCTGTTCCTGTCTCTGCTGTTACTGTTGCTACTGTTCCTGTCTGCTGTTCTTGTTACTGCTGTTCCTGTTACTGCTGGTGTTCCTGTTGCTGTTCCTGTTACTGCTGGTGTTCCTGTTACTGCTGGTGTTCCTGTTGCTGTTACTGTTCCTGTTTTTACTGCTGCTGTTTTTGCTCATATCTGTCCTGTCTAATATCATGGGCTGTTAACACAAGCAGAAAGGCTGTTAGACAGCAGACACCAGCAGACCTGCTACCAGCAGACACCAACAGACCTGCTACCAGCAGACACCAACAGACCTGCTACCAGCAGACACTAGGAAGCCTGCTACCAGCAGACACCAACAGACCTGCTACCAGCAGACACCAACAGACCTGCTACCAGCAGACACTAGGAAACCTGCTATCAGCAGACACCAACAGACCTACCAGCAGACACCAAAAGACTTGCTACCAGCAGACACCAAAAGACGTGCTACCAGCAGACACCAACAGACCTGCTACCAGCAGACACTAGGAAACCTGCTACCAGCAGACACCAACAGACCTACCAGCAGACACCAACAGACTTGCTACCAGCAGACACCAAAAGACCTGCTACCAGCAGACACCAAAAGACCTGCTACCAGCAGACACCAACAGACCTGCTACCAGCAGACACCAACAGACCTGCTCCCAGCAGACACCAACAGACCTGCTACCAGCAGACACTAGGAAACTGCTACCAGCAGACACCAACAGATCTGCTACCAGCAGACGCCAACAGACCTGCTACCAGCAGACCCCAACAGACCTGCTACCAGCAGACACCAACAGACCTGCTACCAACAGACACCAACAGACCTGCTACCAGCAGACACCAACAGACCTGCTACCAGCAGACACCAACAGACCTGCTACCAGCAGACACCAACAGACCTGCTACCAGCAGACACCAACATACCTGCTACCAGCAGACTAGGAAACCTGCTACCAGCAGACACCAACAGACCTACCAACAGACACCAACAGACCTCCTACCAGCAGACACCAACACACCTGCTACCAGCATACACCAGCAGACTTGCTGCCAGCAGACACCAACAGACCTGCTACCAGCAGACACCAAAAGACTTGCTACCAGCAGACACCAAAAGACGTGCTACCAGCAGACACCAACAGACCTGCTACCAGCAAACACCAACAGACCTACCAGCAGACCTGCTACCAGCAGAGACCAACAGACCTGCTACCAGCAGACACCAACAGATCTGCTACCAGCAGACTCCAACAGATCTGCTACCAGCAGACACCAACAGATCTGCTACCAGCAGACTCCAACAGATCTGCTACCAGCAGACAGCAACAGACTTGTTACCAGCAAACACCAACAGACCTACCAGCAGACCTGCTACCAGCAGACACCAACAGACCTGCTACCAGCAGACACCAGCAGACACCAACAGACCTGCTACTAGCAGACACCAACAGACCTGCTACTAGCAGACACCAACAGATCTGCTACCAGCAGACACAAACAGACGTGTTACCAGCAGACACCAACAGACCTGCTACCAGCAGACACCAACAGACCTGCTACCAGCAGATACCAACAGACCTGCTACCAGCAGACACCAACAGATCTGCTACCAGCAGACACCAACAGACCGTCTACCAGCAGACACCAACAGACCTGCTACCAGCAGACACCAACAGACCTGCTACCAGCAAACGCCAACAGACCTACCAGCGGACACCAGCAGACCTGCTCCCAGCAGACAGCAACAGACATGCTACCAGCAGACACCAACAGATCTGCTACCAGCAGGCACCAACAGATCTGCTACCAGCAGACACCAACAGATCTGCTACCAGCAGACACCAATACACCTGCTACCAGCAGACACCAACAGACCTTCTACCAGCAGACATCAGACCTGCTACGAGCAGACACCAGGAAACTTGCTAACAGCAGACACCAACAGACCTGCTACCAGCAGACACTAACAGACCTGCTACCAGCAGACCTTAATAGACCTGCTACCAGCAGACCGTAATAGACCTGCTACCAGCAGACACTAACAGACCTGCTGCCGTCAGACACAGCAGACCTGCTACCAGCAGACCTTAATAGACCTGCTACCAGCAGACACTAACAGCCCTGCTACCAGCTGACACCAACAGACTTGCTACCAGCAGACCTTAATAGACCTGCTACCAGCAGACACCAACAGACCTGCTGCCGTCAGACACAGCAGACCTGCTACCAGCAGACCTTAATAGACCTGCTACCAGCAGACACTAACAGCCCTGCTACCAGCAGACACTAACAGCCCTGCTACCAGCTGACACCAACAGACTTGCTACCAGCAGATCTTAATAGACCTGCTACTAGATACCAACAGACCTTCTACCAGCAGACATCAGACCTGCTACCAGCAGACACCAACAGACATGCTACCAGCAGACACTACTAGCAGATACCAACAGGAGACACCAGTCGACACCAGTAGCAGACACTGCCAGCATACACCAGCAGCAGACACTACCAGCAGACACCAGCATCAGACACTACCAGCAGACACCAGCATCAGACACTACCAGCAGACACCAGCAGCAGACACTACCAGCAGATACCAGCAGTGGACATCAACAGCAGACACCAGCAGCAGAGATCAGCAGCAGACTCTACCAGGAGAGACAGACACCAGCAGCAGACTCTACCAGGAGAGACAGACATCAGCAGCAGACTCTACCAGGAGAGACAGACATCAGCAGCAGGCACCAGCAGCAGACTCTACCAGGAGACACAGACACCAGCAGCAGACATCAACAGACACCAGGAGTAGACATCAGCAGCAGACTCTACCAGGAGACACAGACACCAGCAGACACTACCAGCAGACACCAGCATCAGACACTACCAGCAGATACCAGCAGCAAACACTACCAGCAGACACCAGCAGCAGACACCAGCAGCAGACATCAACAGCAGATACCAGCAGCAGACATCGGCAGCAGACACTACCAGCAGACACAGACACCAGCAGCAGACACTACCGGCAGACACAAACACCAGCAGCAGACACAGACACCAGCAGGGCAGACATCAGCAGCAGAATCTACCAGCAGACATAGACACCAGCAGGGCAGACACCAGCAGCAGACATCAGCAGCAGAATCTACCAGCAGACATAGACACCAGCAGGGCAGACACCAGCAGCAGACATCAGCAGCAGAATCTACCAGCAGACATAGACACCAGCAGGGCAGACACCAGCAGCAGACATCAGCAGCAGAATCTACCAGCAGACATAGACACCAGCAGGGCAGACACCAGCAGCAGACATCAGCAGCAGAATCTACCAGCAGACATAGACACCAGCAGGGCAGACACCAGCAGCAGACATCAGCAGCAGAATCTACCAGCAGACATAGACACCAGCAGGGCAGACACCAGCAGCAGACATCAGCAGCAGAATCTACCAGCAGACATAGACACCAGCAGGGCAGACACCAGCAGCAGACATCAGCAGCAGAATCTACCAGCAGACATAGACACCAGCAGGGCAGACACCAGCAGCAGACATCAGCAGCAGAATCTACCAGCAGACATAGACACCAGCAGGGCAGACACCAGCAGCAGACATCAGCAGCAGAATCTACCAGCAGACATAGACACCAGCAGGGCAGATACCAGCAGTGGACATCAACAGCAGACACCAGCAGCAGACATCAGCAGCAGAATCTACCAGCAGACATAGACACCAGCAGGGCAGACACCAGCAGCAGACATCAGCAGCAGAATCTACCAGCAGACATAGACACCAGCAGGGCAGACTTAAAATATTCCAGGAAAACATCTGTGTGTTTGTTGTATTTAAAAGTTGTCTTGATGTGTGTGTGACGTCACCAGCAGTGAGGGGGGAGGCACCCCCCCTGAACCCCCTGAACCCTGAATCCCCCAACACAGTGACCACCTCTGTTAGTATTGATTCCCACGTACGCCCGTAACACACACACACACACACACACACACACACACACACACAGCACCGCACACACACACACACACACACACACACACACACACACACACACACACACACACACACACACACACACACACACACACACACACACACACACACACACACACACAACACACACACACACACAACACACACACACACACAACACACACAAACACACACACACACACACACACACACACACACACACACACACACACACACACACACACACACACACACACACACACACACACACACACACACATAGAAAGGAATGATCTCATCAACAGCAGCCAGCATGGTTTCAGGGACGGGAAATCCTGTGTCACAAACCTACTGGAGTTCTATGACATGGTGACAGCAGTAAGACAAGAGAGAGATGGGTGGGTGGATTGCATTTTCTTGGACTGCAAGAAGGCGTTTGACACAGTTCCACACAAGAGATTGGTGCAAAAGCTGGAGGACCAAGCAGGGATAACAGGGAAGGCACTACAATGGATCAGGGAATACTTGTCAGGAAGACAGCAGCAAGTCATGGTACGTGGCGAGGTGTCAGAGTGGGCACCTGTGACCAGCGGGGTCCCGCAGGGGTCAGTCCTAGGACCAGTGCTGTTTCTGGTATTTGTGAACGACATGACGGAAGGAATAGACTCTGAGGTGTCCCTGTTTGCAGATGACGTGAAGTTGATGAGAAGAATACACTCGATCGAAGACCAGGCAGAACTACAAAGGGATCTGGACAGGCTGCAGACCTGGTCCAGCAATTGGCTCCTGGAGTTCAATCCCACCAAGTGCAAAGTCATGAAGATTGGGGAAGGGCAAAGAAGGCCGCAGACGGAGTACAGTCTAGGGGGTCAGAGACTACAAACCTCACTCAAGGAAAAAGATCTTGGGGTGAGTATAACACCAGGCACATCTCCTGAAGCGCACATCAACCAAATAACTGCTGCAGCATATGGGCGCCTAGCAAACCTCAGAACAGCATTCCGACATCTTAATAAGGAATCGTTCAGGACCCCGTACACCGTGTATGTTAGGCCCATATTGGAGTATGCGGCACCAGTTTGGAACCCACACCTAGCCAAGCACGTGAAGAAACTAGAGAAAGTGCAAAGGTTTGCAACAAGACTAGTCCCAGAGCTAAGAGGTATGTCCTACGAGGAGAGGTTAAGGGAAATCAACCTGACGACACTGGAGGACAGGAGAGATAGGGGGGACATGATAACGACATACAAAATACTGAGAGGAATTGACAAGGTGGACAAAGACAGGATGTTCCAGAGATTGGACACAGTAACAAGGGGACACAGTTGGAAGCTGAAGACACAGATGAATCACAGGGATGTTAGGAAGTATTTCTTCAGCCACAGAGTAGTCAGTAAGTGGAACAGTTTGGGAAGCGATGTAGTGGAGGCAGGATCCATACATAGCTTTAAGCAGAGGTATGATAAAGCTCACGGCTCAGGGAGAGTGACCTAGTAGCGATCAGTGAAGAGGCGGGGCCAGGAGCTCGGACTCGACCCCTGCAATCTCAACTAGGTGAGTACAACTAGGTGAGTACACACACACACACACATACACACACACACACATACATACACACACACACACACACACGAGGATGAGGCAGGACTGCAAAGAGACCTGGAGAGGCTGGACATGTGGTCCAGTAACTGGCTTCTTGAATTCAATCCAGCCAAATGCAAAGTCATGAAGATTGGGGAGGGGCAAAGAAGACCGCAGACAGAGTATAGGCTAGGTGGACAAAGACTACAGACCTCACTCAGGGAGAAAGACCTTGGGGTGACCATAACACCGAGCACATCACCGGAGGCACACATCAACCAAATAACCGCTGCAGCATACGGGCGCCTGGCAAACCTGAGAATAGCGTTCCGATACCTTAATAAGGAATCGTTCAAGACACTGTACACTGTGTATGTTAGGCCCATACTGGAGTATGCAGCACCAGTCTGGAACCCACACCTGGTCAAGCACGTCAAGAAGTTAGAGAAAGTACAAAGGTTTGCAACAAGGCTAGTCCCAGAGCTCAAGGGAATGTCGTACGAGGAAAGGTTAAGGGAAATCGGACTGATGACACTGGAGGACAGAAGGGTCAGGGGAGACATGATAACGACATACAAGATACTGCGGGGAATAGACAAGGTGGACAGAGATAGGATGTTCCAGAGAGGGGACACAGGGACAAGGGGTCACAACTGGAAGCTGAAGACTCAGACGAGTCACAGGGACGTTAGGAAGTATTTCTTCAGTCATAGAGTTGTCAGCAAGTGGAATAGCCTAGCAAGTGAAGTAGTGGAGGCAGGAACCATACATAGTTTTAAGAAGAGGTATGACAAAGCTCAGGAAGCAGAGAGAGAGAGGATCCAGTAGCGATCAGTGAAGAGGCGGGGCCAGGAGCTGAGTCTCGACCCCTGCAACCACAATTAGGTGAGTACAATTAGGTGAGTACACACACACACACACAACACACACAACACACACACACACACACACACACACAACACACACATCACACACACACAACACACACACACAACAACACACACACACAACACACACACACACACAACAACACACACACACACACACACACACACACACACACACACACACACACACACACAGCACAGCACAGCACACACACACAGGAATGAGGATCTTCCTGCAGGAGGTTCAGTGGGAACAGGAGTTGGTAGGAAAATCAGTAAAAGAAATGATGGAATATGTAACAACAAAATGCAAGGAGGCAGAGGAAAAGTTTGTTCCCAAGGGAAACAGAAATAATGGGAAGGACAGAGCAAGCCCCTGGTTTACCCGACGGTGTAAGGAGGCAAAAACTAGGTGCTCTAGAGAATGGAAAAAGTACTGAAGGCAAAGGACTCAGGAGAATAAAGAGATTAGTCGACGAGCCAGAAACGATTATGTACAGATAAGGAGGGAGGCCCAGCGGCAGTATGAAAATGACATAGCATCGAAAGTCAAGTCTGACCCGAAACTGCTGTATAGCCACATTAGGAGGAAGACAACAGTCAAAGACCAGGTGATAAGGCTGAGGAAGGAAGGTGAGGAGCTCACAAGAAATGACCAAGAAGTATGTGAGGAGGTCAACATGAGATTTCAGGAAGTATTTACAGTGGAGACAGGAAGGACTCTGGGAAGACAGAACAGAGGGGGACACCAACAAGGGATATACCAACAAGTGTTGGATAAATTACACACAAGTGAGGAGCAGGTGGAGAAGCTCCTAAGTGACCGTGATACCTCAAAGGCGGTGGGACCGGACATCTCTCCATGGGTCCTTAGAGAGGGAGCAGGGACACTACATGTGCCACTAAGCAAAATCTTCAACACTTTGTATAGTATGCAAAGTCTTGGGAAAGATTATCAGGAGGAGAGTGTTGGAGCACCTGGAGCAGAACAAGATTATAAAAGACAGCTAGCATGGATTCATGGAAGGCAAATCCTGTGTCACAAACCTACTAGAGTTTTATGACAAGGTAACTGAAATAAGAAATGAGAGGGAGGGGTGGGTTGATTGCATTTTCTTGGACTGCAAGAAGGCCTTCAACACAGTTCCTCACAAGAGATTAGTACAGAAGCTAGAGGATCAGGCGCGTATAACAGAAAGGGCACTGCAATGGATCAGAGAATACCTAACAGGGAGGCAGCAGCAAGTCATGGTCCGTGATGAGGTATCACAGTGGGCGCCAGTGATGAGCGGGGTCCCACAGGGGTCAGTCCTGGGACCAGTGCTATTCTTGGTATATGTGAACGACATGATGGAAGGGATAGACTCAAAAGTGGCCCTGTTTGCAGATGACATGAAGTTAATGAGGAGAATTAGATCAGATGCAGACCAGACAGGTCTACAAAGAGACCTGGACAGGCTGGATGTGTGGTCCAGAAACTGGCTCCTAGAATTTAACCCTGCCGAATGCAAAGTCATGAAGATCGGAGGAGGGCAAAGAAGACCGCAGACAGAGTATAGGCTAGGAGGCCAAAGGCTGCAAACCTCACTCAAGGAGAAAGACCTAGGAGTGAGTATAATACCGAGTACATCGCCAGAAGCACACATTAACTAGATAACTGCTGCGGCATATGGGCGCCTGGCAAACCTGAGAATAGCGTTCCGGTACCTCAGTAAGGAATCGTTCAAGACTTTATACACTGTGTACGTCAGGCCCATACTGGTGTATGCAACACCAGTTTGGAAGCCACATCTGGTCAATCATGTCAAGAAATTAGAGAAAGTGCAAAGGTTTGCAACAAGGCTAGTTCCAGAACTAAGGGGAATGTCCTATGAAGAAAGGTTAAGGGAAATCGGTCTGACAACACTGGAGGACAGGAGGGTCAGGGGAGACATGATAACGACATACAAAATACTGCATGGAATAGACAAGGTGGACAGAGACAGGATGTTCCAGAGATGGGACACAGAAACACGGGGTCACAGTTGGAAGCTGAAGACTCAGATGAGTCAAAGGGATGTTAGGAAGTATTTCTTCAGTCATAGAGTAGTTAGGAAGTGGAATAGTCTGGCAAGCGATGTAATGGAGGCAGGAACTATACATAGTTTTAAGACGAGGTATGATAAAGCTCATGGAGCAGGGGGAGAGAGGACCTAGTAGCGGTTGGTGAAGAGGCGGGGCCAGGAGCTGAGTCTCGACCACTGCAACCACTATTAGGTGAGTACAATTAGGTGAGTACATGCACACACACACACACACACACACACACAAACACACACACACACACACACACAAACACACACACACACACAGCTCATGGAGCGGGGAGAGAGAGGGCCTAGTAGCAACCGGTGAAGAGGCGGGGGCCAGGAGCTAGGACTCGACCCCTGCAACCACAAATAGGTGAGTACAAATAGGTGAGTACACACACACAGTTTGGAACCCACACCTAGCCAAGCACGTGAAGAAACTAGAGAAAGTGCAAAGGTTTGCAACAAGACTAGTCCCAGAGCTAAGAGGTATGTCCTACGAGGAGAGGTTAAGGGAAATCAACCTGACGACACTGGAGGACAGGAGAGATAGGGGGGACATGATAACGACATACAAAATACTGAGAGGAATTGACAAGGTGGACAAAGACAGGATGTTCCAGAGATTGGACACAGTAACAAGGGGACACAGTTGGAAGCTGAAGACACAGATGAATCACAGGGATGTTAGGAAGTATTTCTTCAGCCACAGAGTAGTCAGTAAGTGGAATAGTTTGGGAAGCGATGTAGTGGAGGCAGGATCCATACATAGCTTTAAGCAGAGGTATGATAAAGCTCACGGCTCAGGGAGAGTGACCTAGTAGCGATCAGTGAAGAGGCGGGGCCAGGATCTCGGACTCGACCCCCGCAACCTCAACTAGGTGAGTAGTACACACACACACACACACACACACACACACACACACACACACACACACACACACAGCACACACACAGCACACACACAGCACACACACAGCACACACACACACAGCACACACACAGCACACACACAGCACACAACACACACACGCACACACACAAAACAAGAGAGAGAGAGAGAGAGAGGGGGTGTACACACCACCTTGGTTTGCTGAAAGCCAACCTAGGTGGTGAGTACACCAACAAGTGCTGGACACACTACACACAATCGAGGAGGTGAAGAGGCAGCTAAAGTGAACTAGATACTTCAAATTTGATGGGGCCGGATATCTCTCCATGGGTCCTGAGAGAGGGAGCAGAGGCACTGTGTGTACCACTAACAACAATCTTCAGCATATCTATTATAACAGGGCAACTATCGAAGGTGTACAAGACAGCAAATGTAGTCCCAATTTTTAAGAAAGGAGACAGACAGTCAGCATTAAACTACAGACCAGTGTCACTGACATGTATAGTATGCAAATTCATGGAGAACATTATTAATAGAAGAGTGGTGGAGGACCTAGAAGAGTTGTGAAGTACCTAGAAGAGTTGTGGAGCACCTAGAAAAGTGGTGGAGCATCTAGAAGAGTGGTGGAGCACCTAGAAGAGTGGTGGAGCACCTAGAAGTGTGGTGGAGCACCTAGAAGAGTGGTGGAGCACCTAGAAGTTTGGTGGAGCACCTAGAAGAGTGGTGGAGCACCTAGAAGAGTGGTGGAGCACCTAGAAGAGTGGTGGAGCACCTAGAAGAGTTGTGAAGTACCTAAAAGTGTTGTGAAGTACCTAGAAGAGTTGTGAAGTACCTAGAAGAGTTGTGAAGTACCTAGAAGAGTTGTGAAGTACCTAGAAGAGTTGTGAAGTACCTAGAAGAGTTGTGAAGTACCTAGAAGAGTTGTGAAGTACCTAGAAGAGTTGTGAAGTACCTAGAAGAGTTGTGAAGTACCTAGAAGAGTTGTGAAGTACCTAGAAGAGTTGTGAAGTACCTAGTGTTCTTCAGACTGCAAAACATATAGAAACAATGGGGTTGCATTCCTCAGACTGAAAAACGTATGGGAATAATGGGGTTGCATTCTTCAGACTGAAAAACATATGGGAATAATGGGGTTGCATTCTTCAGTCTGAAAAATATATGGGAATGGGGTTGCATTCTGCAGACTGAAAAATGTATGGGAATAATGGGGCTGCATTCTCCAGACCTCAAAACTATAATTCATTTGTTCAATGTGAGAAAGATATGTACAGTTCAGGACATTTATTAGAGATGTTTTGCCACGAGTAACTACTATTATCTCTGTATTAGGACTGAAGAAGCCATTGAGTGCAAAACGTCTCCCATAATAAATGTCCTGAACTGTACAGAGGTACCTCGAGTTACGAACTTAATTCGTTCCAGAAGGCTGTTCAAGTGTCGATACCGAACGAATTTGATTCCATAAGGAATAATGTTAATTAAATTAGAGTGTTTCAGACCCCCAAAAATACACTTACAAAAGCACTTACAAAAATACACTTACATAATTGTTCAAGTTAAGAGCTGTTCGAAACTCGAGGTACCACTGTAATTGTCTTTTTCCACATCTTGCTATTATTGCCATACCACACAAAGTAAAGTAAATGGTCATAGCTATGACCATAAATTTTTAAAGGGAGTGTACTAGTAAGCCAGTGGAAGGCCTCGGTCAGATGACCAGAAGCCCCAGTGGCAGGTCATCATATGGCTAAGACCCGTGTCAGGAAACACTGGTCCTGTTTCCTGACGAACCTTTCCTAACCTAATTACACAAAGTACATTAGTTAAAAAGTGGTTAAAGAATACAGTAGTTCCCCAATATCTGCAGGGGATGTGTTCCAAGACCTTCTGTGGATGTCCAAAACCACAGATAGTAGTGAATTCTATGTATGTCATTTTTGTTTACATACATACCTATGCTAAAGTTTAATTGATAAATTATGCACAATTAGTGGAGAATTAGCACTTTTTTACTGATGGGAAACACTTCAGGGCTTCTCATAGAGGCTTTGTAGAACTGTCACCATCACTACTATTGCACCTTGGGGTCGTTATTAACCCTTAAACTGTCCAAACGTAGATCTACATTCACGTGCGTAGCGCTCTGACCTTTATTTTCCCCATTTGAAAGCATGTAAAAAAAAACGTACATTCGGAGCCCCCCGCACATGGACGTAGATCTACGTTTGGACAGTTTAAGGGTTAAGCAAAATTAAGGGTTATTTACAGGCCACAGTAAACCATGGATAACTGAAACTGTAGAAACTGAATTTGCAGATATGGGGGGGGGGTCTACTGTACTGTAATGTTGAGTATCCAGGTGGTTGGTGGTCTTGTGTCTTACAACCTTTCCAATGATTTTTATGATGTGCAATGTTAGTGCTATTGAGCTGTAATTCTTTGCAATTAATTTACTGCCACTTTTGTGAAGCAGATTTGAAAAATATCGACTACACTATTACCTTCAAATTGAGTTCAGGTTATTTAACATATAGAAGTGAGTTTGGATGGGCAGCTATGGACCCATTCCTCATTTTTTTCCACTGACATATTGAGAATTACTCATGGCACAAGCCCTCATCTTTGCCTCGTCTCTACTTGACTGAATCACTGATTCTCAAACCGCAAACACTGGTGCTGTCTCTGTGATCACATGTGCTGCCCTCCACGCAAAGAATGGGCAGAACTGAGCTATCCACTTAGAAAAAATATTTAGCTTTCTCCTCAAGATAAAAAAGATGGCACACATTGTGTCTAGATTTAAAAAAAGATGATAGAGCAGACATGGCTACTGAAATATGGCTTTGACAAGGGTTGTAAAAATATTGAAAAAAGCCAATGGAAATTCCACTCCCACATGCAGTAATGGAAATGACCTAAATTTAAATTGTATAATATTGAAAATACTAGTAACCATATGCCAACCCATAACCCTTAAAACAATCTCGATAAAAGCGTTTATCGTAATTCCTAAATTTATTGTCACAGCCACTTAAAAACTGTATATATAAGCAATCAATTATTGCATTATTAGTCTTAAGATAGGTCTAAATTTGCCTCAAATGCTCTACATTCTTAGGGGCTTTCTACAAGCATGAGCCTGGCCCATGGCCAAACTCTGGGAGTAGAAAGACTCCGGCATATCAAAGGTATATCAAGGGTATATTAAAGGTATTCAAGTGTATATCAAATTCAAATTCAAATTCAAAGTTTATTCTCTGTAAGGATTACAATGCTGAGTTTACAGAATTTGGTTATTGTGTGGTTTACATGTAGTAAAATAATGATTACAGAGTGTACCACTAGAACACCTAGCATGGCTAGGCATTTCGGGCAGACTTAGTTTAATTCTTAATTTTAAAGTTGTATTACAAATTATGAGGTAAGTTGGTATTATGGCTAAGTGACTAAATACTAGTTTGTGAGTTTAGCAATGTGAATGCTTTTGTTTTGGCACAGTACATAGTTTCAGTATTGGAGTATCACAGGATTCATTATTTTAAGATTGAGATTAATATTTCTGTTTATGGTCAAATGGGTGAGTGAGTGTAAGTGTGAACCACCAGGTGGTATTCGTGTAGTTAGTTGACGGGGTGTATCAGGGAGATAAGATGTTTTCTAATGGTAGTTTTGAAGGTGATGAATGTGTCTGCAGTTCTAGAGTTCTCAGGTAGGGTGTTCCAGATTTTAGGGCCTTTGACATACATTGAATTTTTGTAAAGGTTTAGTCGGACACGGGGAATGTCATAGAGATGTTTGTGTCTGGTGTTATGCCTGTGGGTTCTGTCACAAATATCAAGAAAGTGTTTTAGGTCAAGGTTGATATTCAGGTTGGTATTCAAGTGTATATCAAAGGTATTCAAGTGTATATCAAAGGTATTCAAGTGTATATCAAAGGTATTCAAGTGTATATCAAAGGTATTCAAGTGTATATCAAAGGTATTCAAGTGTTTATCAAAGGTATTCAAGTGTATATCAAAGGTATATCAATGGCTAAATATATCTGTACAAACATAATATCATGCTAAAAGAAAGAATCTACTTTTTAACCTTTAATTTTATATTTTATATTTGTATGGAGCCTGGTCCATGGCCGGGCTTGCACAGTAGACAAACTCTCGAAACTCTTCAAAGGTATCTTCAACTGTATTTCTTGTATTCCTTGTGTTTTTTAATTTGGTTTTACCTGTTGTCTTCAACGTAATATTGAATCTCATATTTTACCAGATTTACATTCGTAGATGACTCACGAACTCTAAATTTGCCTATGGTACAGCATTGTCACTTCATGAGATGATTCACGAACTCTAAATTTGTGTATGGTACAGCATTGTCACTTCATGAGATGATTCACGAACTCTAAATTTGCATATGGTACAGCATTGTCACTTCATGAGATGACTCACGAACTCTAAATTTGTGTATGGTACAGCAGCGTCACTTCATGAGATGACTCACGAACTCTAAATTTGCATATGGTACAGCAGCGTCACTTCATGAGATGATTCACGAACTCTAAATTTGCATATGGTACAGCATCGTCACTTCATGAGATGACTCACAAACTCTAAATTTGCGTATGGTACAGCAGCGTCACTTCATGAGATGACTCACGAACTCTAAATTTGCATATGGTACAGCATCGTCACTTCATGAGATGACTCACGAACTCTAAATTTGCATATGGTACAGCATCGTCACTTCATGAGATGACTCACGAACTCTAAATTTGCATATGGTACAGCATCGTCACTTCATGAGATGACTCACGAACTCTAAATTTGCGTATGGTACAGCATCGTCACTTCATGAGATGACTCACAAACTCTAAATTTGTGTATGGTACAGCATCGTCACTTCATGAGATGACTCACAAACTCTAAATTTGTGTATGGTACAGCAGCGTCACTTCATGAGATGACTCACAAACTCTAAATTTGCGTATGGTACAGCAGCGTCACTTCATGAGATGACTCACGAACTCTAAATTTGCATATGGTACAGCATCGTCACTTCATGAGATGACTCACGAACTCTAAATTTGCGTATGGTACAGCATCGTCACTTCATGAGATGACTCACGAACTCTAAATTTGCGTATGGTACAGCAGCATCACTTCATGAGATGACTCACGAACTCTAAATTTGCGTATGGTACAGCAGCGTCACTTCATGAGATGACTCACGAACTCTAAATTTGCGTATGGTACAGCATCGTCACTTCATGAGATGACTCACGAACTCTAAATTTGTGTATGGTACAGCAGCGTTACTTCATGAGGTGTCCCATGATCCTGGTAGAGGATTTGTCATTCAGTGCATGTGAATAACTTTTCCTCAGTTGCTGTATTGCCTTCATTCCCTAGTTCTATTTAACCCCTTTGAGTTTAGTGCTTCTCAGTGATGTTAATTCTAAGGCAGTATTATGTACAGTGTGTATGACTGAATTAAAAAAAAATGTAGATTTGTTAACTGTTTATGGCTGCAGTCGGAGTTCCGTGCCACGGAAAGTTACGATTTAATTTTATTTTTCAGGCTAAAACAGCGGCCATGGTGGTGTTAAACCGATATTCTTACCCTGCTGCTGCTGCTGCCGCCGCCGCTGCTGCTGCTGCCGCTGCTGCTGCTGCCGCCGCTGCTGCTGCCGCCGCCGCTGCTGCCGCTGCCACTACATGTACTATATTCACGGTTAGTTTTTTGCGCTTGTGGAGTACAGCATCTGCAGATCCTGTTTTCCAGTTTCACTTATCTCTTCAAAGCTTAAGAGAAACTGTGAAGTGCTTCTTATCAGTGAAAGAGTGATAATTCTCCAGTTGTTGTGCATAATTTATTTATTTAACTTTATAATAGGTATTTATAGGACTTATAGGGTTTGCTACTACAGTGGACCCTCGAGTTTCGGCATCCTTGACTTTCGTGAAATTCGACCTTCAGCGAGTTTTTTTGGAAAAATTTGGCCTCGAGTTTCGTGAAAAAACTCGTGTTTTGGCAACCGTCCGATACCCATCCGCCTGTCACCGCACACACAAAGCCAATCTCCCACGCCATTCACGCTCAGTGTGCCATTGTTTACCAACACGTGACCATCACCCCGCGGGTTCATACGTAATAATCCATTGTTTTTTGTGATTACAACTGCTAAATAAGTCACCATGAGCCCAAGGAAAGAAAGAAAGTGAGGAACATGATCGAATTCAAGAAGGAAATGCTTGAAAAATATGAGAGTGGAGTGCGTGTTACAGAGCTTGCCAGGATGTATGGCAAGCCCCATTCAACCATCACTTCGATCGTGGCAAAAGGAAAGGAAATAAATTGTGCTGTTGTTGCAAAAGGGGTGGATATGCTGACAAAAAGGAGATCACAAATCCTCGAAGAAGTGGAGAGGTTATTATTGGTGTGGATTACCGAAAAAGAGTTAGTAGGAGATAGTGTTACGCAGTTGATAACATGTGAAAAGGCAAGGCAGTTGCATGACGATCTCGTAAAGAACATGCCTGCAACAAGTGGTGATGCTTGTGATTTTAAGGCCAGCAAAGGTTGGTTTGAGAGATTTAAGAAGCGTAGTGGCATTCACAGTGTGATAAGGCATGGTGAGGCTGCCAGTTCTGACAAAAAAGCAGCTGAGAAGTTTGTACAGGAGTTTAAGGAGTGCATAGACACTGGAGAATTCAAACCCCAGCAAGTGTTTAATTGTGACGAAACAGGCCTCTTCTGGAAGAAAATGCCAAAGAGGACCTACATCATGCAGGAGGAAGCGGCACTCCCAGGACACAAGCCTGTGAAACACAGGCTTACTCTCATGTTTTGTAGTAATGCTATTGGGGATTTTAAAGTGAAGCTTTACTGGTGTATCACTCTGAAAATCCCAGAGTGCTCAAGAAATACAGTGTCGCCAAGAGTAACTTGTGTGTGATGTGGAAGGCTAACAGTAAGGCATGGGTCACAAGGGGAATTTTCCTAGACTGGTTTAATGAAGTGTTTGGCCCCAGTGTGAAGAAATACCTCCTGGAAAATAAATTGCCACTCAAGTGCCTCCTGGTAATGGACAATGCTCCTGCTCATCCTCCAGACTTGGAAAAGCAAATAGTGGAGGAGTTTAGTTTCATCACGGTGAAGTTCTTGCCTCCTAATACCACTCCTCTCCTCCAGCCCATGGACCAGCAGGTCATTTCAAACTTCAAAAAACTCTACATCAAAGCAGTGTTTCAGAAGTGCTTTGAAGTGACCTCAGACACTGAATTGATCCTAAGAGAGTTCTGGAAAGATCACTTTAATATCCTCCATTGCATAAACCTTATAGGTAAGTCTTGGGAGGGAGTGACTTCCAGGACTTTGAGCTCTGCTTGGAGAAATTTGTGGCCAGATTGTGTACAAGAGAGGGATTTTGAAGGGTTTGTGGCTGACCCTAAGGAACCTATGCCAGTTGTGGAAACTATTGTGGCATTGGGGATGTCCCTGGGGTTGGAGGTGAGTGGTGAGGATGTGGAAGAGTTGGTGGAGGACCACAGGGAAGAGCTAACCACTGAAGAACTGCAAGAGCTTCATCTGCAACAGCAACAGATCACAGCTCAGGAAACTGCTGCAGAGCAGGAGGAAGAGAGATGGAGGAAGGTGCCTTCTTCAAAGATTAAGGGCATTTGTGGAAAGTGGACTGAAGTGCAAACATTTATGGATGAACTTCACCCTAACAAAGCTGTTGCAGGCCGTATTGGCAACATGTACAATGACAATATTGTGTCCCACTTCAGGAAAATCTTAAAAAAACGCCAGAAACAGGCCTCTCTGGACAGATATTTTGTGCGACAGGGGCCCAGTGACTCTCAAGCTAGTCCCATTGGCATAAAAAGAAGAAGGGAAGTAACCCCAGATATGGACTTCATACCTGAAGTCCTAATGGAAGGAGATTCTCCTTCCAAAAAATAGTGTACACCTTCCTCCTATCCCCTCCTCCCGTCTTCCATCCACGCAGAAGTCTTCAGTAAAGGTAAGTGTAATGTTATTATTATTTATTTTAAACGCATGTACTTGATTTCTGATTGTTTTCATTATGTAAATCTTTATTTAATTTGAAAAAAATATTTTATTTTAATATTTTTGGGTGTCTGGAACGGATTAATTTTATTTCCATTATTTCTTATGGGGAAAATGATTTCGAGTTTCGTGAATTTCAACCTTCGGCGGGCTCTCTGGAACGGATTAATCACAAAACTCGGGGGTCCACTGTATTTGTGATTTCGGTATCCACGGCAGGTCCCAGGAACGTACCCCCACAGATATGGGGTCGTACTATACTTGTAGGTATGTAGGTGTAATGTTTGTCAGGAAACAGGACAAGTGTTAGGTTAGGTAAGATTTGTCAGTAAACAGGACAAGTGTTAGGTTAGGTAAGATTTGTCAGTAAACAGGACAAGTGTTTCCTGACACGGGTTTTAGTCATATAATGACCCACAGCTGGAGCTTTTGGTTATCTGACCGAGGCCTTCCACTGGCTTACCACTCCACCCCTTCAGAAATCATGGTTATGATTATAACTATTAGTACTATTAGTAATACAGTGGACCCTGGAGTTTCGGCAGCCTCGACTTTTGTGAAATTCGACCTTCGGCAAGTTTTTTTGGCAAAATTTGGCCTCAAGTTTCGTGATTAGACTCGTGTTTCGGCGACCGTCTAGTACCCATCCACCCGTCACCGAGCACACCAAGCCAGTCTCCCATGCCATTCACGCTCAGTGTGCCATTGTTTACCAACACGTGACCATCACCCCGTGGGTTCATACAATACATTTCATAATAATCCATTGTTTTTTGTGCTTGCAACTGCTGAATAAGTCATCATGGACCTAAGGAAAGCTAGTGCAAGCCCTTTGGTAAATAAAGTGAGGAACACAATCCAGAGGGATTTTGAAGGGTTTGAGGCAGACCCTGTCCCTGCCGACCCTCTGCCTGTTGTGGAAGGTGTTGTGGCATTGGGCAAGTCCATGGGGTTGGATGGGAGTGACAGAGATGTGGAAGAGTTGGTGGAGGACCACAGGGAAGAGCTAACCACTGACGAACTGCAAGAGCTTCATCTGGAACAGCATCAGGCCACAGCCGAGGAACTTGCTTCAGAGGAGGAGGAAAAGAGAGTGAAGGAGGTTCCTTCTTCAGTGATTAAGGACATGTGTGGAATGTGGAATGAGTTGCAAAGTTTTGTTGAAAAGTATCACCCTGACCAAGCTGAAACAAGCCATATCTGCAACATGTACAGTGACAGTGTTGTGTCCCACTTCAGGGAAATCTTAAAGAAACACAAGAAAAATACCTCTCTGGATAGATATTTTGTGCGCCAGGGGTCCAGTGAATCTCAAGTTGTTCCCAGTGGCATTAAAAGAAGAAGGGAAGTAACCCCAGATAAGGACTTGCTACCTAAAGTCCTAATGGAAGGAGATTATCCTTCTAAACAATAGTGAACACCTTCCTCCTATCCCTCCTCCCATCTTCCATCCACCCAGAAGTCTTCAGCAAAGGTAAGTGTAATGTTATTATTATTTTTTATATGCATGTACTGTACTTGATTTCTCATTGATTTCAGTATATAAATCTTTATTTAATTTGAAAAAAAAAATTATTTTAATATTTTTGAGTGTCTGGAACAGATTAATTTTATTTCCATTATTTCTTATGGGGAAAATGGTTTCGAGTTTTGTGAATTTTTACTTTCAGCAGGCTCTCTGGAACGGATTAATCACGAAACTCGGGGGTCCACTGTAGTTTGGTACTTTTAGTACTGACACATGTAATGATGTTACTTGGAGGAGTGGTAATGCTTGTACGTACACTTGTTGCTTGTAATGGTGATATGTACATTCTTGACATAAAGCAAATTGTTCTATTTGGTTTTTGGTTAGGCTATATTAGTTTAGGTTAAATTAGGTTAAGTTAGGATAAATTGAGTTAGGTTAAGTTAGGCAAGGTCAGTTTAGGTTAAGTTAGGTTAAATTAGGTTAAGTTAGGTTAAATCAGGTGATATCAGAAAGTGAAATGAGCTGGGGGTGAGCATAACATCAATCATGTCATCAGAAATACACATAAATCATATAACGTCAGAAGTGTCAGCAGGTTCAGTGGACGTCGGAACAGCATTTAGGACCTTGAGTGGAGAGCCCTTCAGAACCTTATAAATAAATAGGTCAGTCATTGAGTACTTGACCCCAGCATGGAGCCCACACCAGGCTTGGTCACAGACCAGGCCACGGGGGTCAACGCCTCAGTGGCCCGGTCCATGGTATACTCCAGGTCCAGATATACTCTAGGTATAACCCTGGTCAACCACCTGAAGAAACTGGAAAAGGTCCAAAGATATACAACCAGACTAGTGCCAGAACTGAGAAGAATGAACTATGAGGAGAAGTTGAAGGAAATGAACCTGACTTCTTTAGAGGAGAGACACGATCACTATGTGCAAAATCATAACCTGCACTTAGGAGAAAGAGACTTAGGACGACGCTTTGGTCCAACTTCAACCATTAACAAGCCACTATGACGAAGATGAGGGAGCCAGTATATACTGTATAGGCAAGGAGGGCAGGGATGAGATAAAGAGAGGAAGAAAGAAGTGGAGAAGCAGTAGTGGGGGTAATGCTGGTAGTGGAAGTAGCAGTGGAACAGGTATGCAGGTAGTGGAAGTAGCAGTGGAACAGGTATGCAGGTAGTGGAAGTAGCAGTGGAGGTAACACTGGTATTGGAAGTAGCAGTGGTGGAGGTAATGCTGGTAGTGGTAGTAGCAGTGGTGGAGGTAACACTAGTAGTGGAAGTAGCAGTGGTGGAGGTAATGTTGGTAGTGGAAGTAGCAGTGGTGGAGGTAATGCTGGTAGTGGAAGTAGCAGTGGTGGAGGTAATGCTGGTAGTGGAAGTAGCAGTGGTGGAGGTAATGCTGGTAGTGGAAGTAGCAGTGAAGGTAACACTGGTATTGGAAGTAGCAGTGGTGGAGGTAATGCTGGTAGTGATAGTAGCAGTGGTGGAGGTAACACTGGTAGTGGAAGTAGCAGTGGTGGAGGTAATGCTGGTAGTGGAAGTAGCAGTGGTGGAGGTAACACTGGTAGTGGAAGTAGCAGTGGTGGAGGTAATGCTGGTAGTGGAAGTAGCAGTGGTAGTAATAGAAGAGTAAGGGTAAGTACAAAAAATAACACTGCAGGAGAGCTACTGGCCCATAAGGGTGGAACCAAAAACACAAGGGGATAAAAACTGGACAGAACATACCTAGGCAGAAGAAAGATGAAAATAGAGGAAAGGAGAAGAGGTAGGGAGAGAAGAAAGGCTCAGGTGAAGTCACAAGTGTTCTGAAGTTTGGAGCATCTGACAATGTAATGAGAAAGGAAGTCATCTACAGAGACAAACCCAGAACTGAGATTCATACAGGGAAAGTTGTGTGTAAGTGACGATTGAACAAGATGATGACTGTGAAGGCTAGAAGTAGGGTAGACAGCATCTGTGAAGGCTAGAAGTAGGGTAGACAGCATCTGTGAAGGCTAGAAGTAGGGTAGACAGCATCTGTGAAGGTTAGAAATAAGGTAGACAGCATCTGTGAAGGCTAGAAGTAGAATAGACAGCATCTGTGAAGGCTAGAAGTAGGGTAGACAGCATCTGTGAAGGCTAGAAGTAGGGTAGACAGCATCTGTGAAGGCTAGAAGTAGGGTAGACAGCATCTGTGAAGGCTAGAAGTAGGATAGACAGCATCTGTGAAGGTTAGAAGTAGGGTAGACAGCATCTGTGAAGGTTAGAAATAGGGTAGACAGCATCTGTGAAGGCTAGAAGATCTGAGACAGCATCTATGAAGGTTAGAATTAGGGTAGACAGCATCTGTGAATGCTAGAAATAGGGTAGACAGCATCTGTGAAGGCTAGAAGTAGAATAGACAGCATCTGTGAAGGTTAGAAGTAGGGTAGACAGCATCTGTGAAGGTTAGAAATAGGGTAGACAGCATCTGTGAAGGCTAGAAGATCTGAGACAGCATCCATGAAGGCTAGAAGTAGGATAGACAGCATCTGTGAAGACTAGAAGTAGGATAGACAGCATCTGTGAAGGCTAGAAGTAGGATAGACAGCATCTGTGAAGGCTAGAAGTAGGGTAGACAGCATCTGTGAATAATAATAATAATAATAATAATAATAATACTTTATTTCACCACGATACAGTGGAACCTTGGTTTTCGTATGCCCCAGTTTTTGTAGAATTCGGTTTTTGACGACTTTTTTCGTTGAAATTTTGTCCCAGTTTTCGTACATCCATTTGGTTTTCGTAGAGTTGAAAATAGTCTGTATCAAACACGTCCGCTTGACTCGGCCAATAATCCATTGTTTTTTGTGGTTGTTTATTGAGTGCAACTGCTAAATAAGCCACCATGCCTACAGAATTCTCCAAGGCCAATGGTATTGATGACTCGACAGACATTTTTCTTAACAAACTACTTAGACTATACAACAAACATTGTCCTATAAAAACGAAACAGATCACAAACAAACGGCTTGGTTGCCCATGGCTAACCAGCACCATTCTGAAATCCATTGATAAGAAACACCAATATGAAAAGCAATATAGACAGGGCTTAATACACAAAGATATTCTTAAACACTATTCATCAGTCCTCACCAAAGTAATAAAGAAAGCCAAACAACTATACTACTCCAGTAGATTCACAGACACTAGAGGAGATATAAAAAAGACCTGGAAAACACTCTCTCAGATTCTAGGGACCCACAAACTGAAAAAAAACAAGAATATTGTCCTAACTAAACCTAATGAAACACCACTGCAACCCACCGACACAGCTAACAAGATAAACGACTTCTTCTCAACCATAGGTTCTAATCTCGCCAATAAAATCCCACGTACCAATGCCCATGCCGGGGACTACCTAGATGGGAATTTCCCAAATTCCTTCTATCTTGCTCCAACTGAGCCCACGGAAGTCACCGAGATTATAAAGTCACTTAAAAATAACTCAGGGAATCTGTCTCATGTCCCACCATTATTGTACAAGAGAGTGGCCCATGTCCTCTCGCATACTATCTCATTGCTTTTTAACAAGTCATTAGAAGCTAGCACCTTCCCGAAACTACTCAAGACGGCAAGGGTTACACCTATACATAAAGGTGGTGACCCTACAGATTTAACCCTTTGACTGTCGCGGCCGTATATATACGTCTTACGAGGTACCGTGTTTGACGTATATATACTCATAAATTCTAGCGGCTTCAAATCAAGCAGGAGAAAGCTGGTAGGCCCACATGTGAGAGAATGGGTCTGTGTGGTCAGTGTGCACCATATAAAAAAAATCCTGGAGCACGCAGTGCATAATGAGAAAAAAAAACTCCGACCGTTTTTTTTAATTAAAATGCCGACTTTGTGGTCTATTTTCGTATAGTATTTATGGTTGTATTCTCATTTTCTTGGTCTCATTTGATAGAATGGAAAACATATTATAGAAGTAGAGGTGATTTTGATTGAATTTACTATAAAAAGAACCTGGAAATGGAGCTCAAAGTAGGGGAAATGTTTGATTTTTGCCAATGTTCAAAAGTAAACAAATGATGTCATTGTCCAATAAATGTCCAACTAGCCATTCTAATATGCAGTCATGAATGGATTGATGTTATTTATACAATTATTACAGTATTGCAGTAGTCTGCATAATAGTAAGTCTTCTATTTTTTGTTTGAATAAAAATTCAAAATAGAAAGCAAGAGTAATATCAGAGGGGCCTGGAGACATGACTGATGAACAAAGAAAATGTTATTTTAGAGCCAGGAATGTCTGCATTGTTCATTCTGGACCTTATTTTGAAATTATCATATTTTTTAATTTTCGTGAAATTGGCCAAATTGCAAATTTCTGACCACATTATTGGGTAGTTGAAATCGGTAAATGGGCAGTTTCTTGTACTCAATCGATAGAAAAAATGGACTTCTAAAGAAATAGCTATGAGTTTGGTCGACTGGAACAATGGAATTAGCCGAAAATAGGGCTCAAAGTGGGCGAAATCACCGATTTGTAAATATCGCTGAGGTCGCTAACTTTGCGAGAGCATAATTCCATCAGTTTTCCATCAAATTTAATTTTTTTTGGTGTCATTACAATCGGGAAAAGATTCTCTATCATTTCATAAGAAAAAATAATTTTTTTTTTTTTTAAATTTTGCGACACCAGGAGACACCTCAGGATTTGGGGTTGCGACAGTCAAAGGGTTAAACAACTATAGGCCAATATCAAACTTACCATTGCTATCCAAAATCTTTGAGAAACTCGTGCACAGGAGACTATATTCATTTATAACGTCACAAAACATACTGCCAATTTGGATTCAGGAAAAATAAAAGCACTAACGATGCAATTATAAAAATGCTAGATCTGCTTTACACAGCATTGGAAAATAAGGAATATCCACTAGGAATTTTTATTGACCTAAGAAAAGCTTTTGACACAGTAGACCCCGGCATCCTACTCCACAAACTTGACCATTATGGTATAAGAGGCCATGCGCTTGCATATTTCAAATCTTACCTTACGAATAGGTATCAGTATGTCACCATTAAAGACACAGCATCAACAACACAGCCACTTGATACTGGAGTTCTGCAGGGAAGTGTCCTTGGTCCCCTGCTCTTCCTCATATACATCAATGATCTTCCAAACGTATCTCGACACCTGAACCCCATTCTCTTTGCTGATGACACGACTTATGTCATCTCTCACCCTAATCTTGCAACCCTCAACATCATTGTTAATGAGGAGCTGATCAAAATATCGACTTGGATGACAGCCAATAAACTTACACTTAACGTTGACATTATGTTTGGTAGCAGAGCAGGAGATGCGCAAATTAACATTAAGATCGACAACACTCTAATTACCAGGCATAATGAGGGCAAATTCCTAGGCCTATACCTCAACAACAACCTGAACTTCAGCACCCATATCCAACACATAACCAAAAAAGTATCCAAAACGGTTGGGATCCTCTCCAAGATACGATACTACGTGCCGCAAACTGCCCTTCTCACACTATACCATTCACTTATATATCCATACCTCACCTATGCTATCTGTGCTTGGGGTTCAACTGCAGCAACACACCTAAAGCCAATAATAACCCAACAAAAAGCCGCAGTAAGAATAATCACTAAATCCCATCCCTGGCAACACACCCCCCCCACTCTTCATAGATCTAAACTTACTCCCTGTTCAGTACATCCACACTTACTACTGTGCAATCTACATCTACAGGACCTTAAATTCCAATATTAACCTTGACCTAAAACACTTTCTTGATAGTTGTGACAGAACCCACAGGCACAACACCAGACACAAACATCTCTATGACATTCCCCGTGTCCGACTAAACCTTTACAAAAATTCAATGTATGTCAAAGGCCCTAAAATCTGGAACACCCTACCTGAAAATTCCAAAACTGCAGACACATTCATCACCTTCAAAACTACCATCAGAAAACATCTTATCTCCCTGATACACCCTGTCAACTAATAATACGAATACCACCTGGTGGTTCACACTTACACTCACTCACCCATTTGACCATAAACAGAAATACCAATCTCAATCTCAAAATAATGAATCTTAACTAGTCAAAAGTTGGCCTGTGATACTCCAATACTGAAACTATGTATAGTGCCAAAACAAAAGCATTCACATTGCTAAACTCACAACTAGTATTTAGTCACTTAGCCATAATACCAACTTATCTCATAATTCTGTAACATTTTAAACCTAAGATTTAATATAAGTCTGCCCGAAATGCCTAGCCATGCTAGGCGTTCTAGTGGTACACTCTGTAATTATTATTTTACTACATGTAAACCACACAATAACCAAATTCTGTAAACTCAGCATTGTAATACTTATAGAGAATAAAGTTTGAATTGAATTGAATGAGACCAAAGAATGTTTCGAGTGCCAGCCCTTTGATGAAGAAGGTGAGAAACACGATAGAATTCAAGAAAGAACTTGTAGCAAAGTATAAAAGTGGTGTACACATGTTTATATGCTATGTAATGTGTTTCTTATATAATTTCGAAGAAAATATCATAGATGGATTAATGAAAATGTCCATATTAGCATAAAATAAGACATTTAATGTGCCCAAGAGTGATTATTATTAGTATTACGTAGTGTTTTCTCTCCGCCCGGCAGCCACACCTCCATAGCATATAAACATAGCATGTTTATATACCAGGCGAAGGGAAAACATTATGTTTTCTTTGGTCCAGCACCAAAGAAAACGTGTATGAATGTGCTTTTGGCCCAGTCACTCCCGCTTTTGTTTACAATTCTTAGCATGAATTATTCATTACTTCTCCCTTCATTTATGATGGCATCTAAAGGTAGTAGTTGTTAGAAACGATTAAATTCAGTGAACAAGGTATGTTAATGGTAATAATATGGCTCTGGGCTGCAGTTTAAGTAGCTGGTAGGTGTAGCCCAGGCTACACCTACCGGCTACCTGCACTGACTTCCCACAAATACGTAAATACTACTCACCTCTTGTCGAACATTAAGACGGATTAATTGGATTTACATTATTTCTTACGGAAAATGTTGCTGCAGTTTTCATAGGATTCAGTTTTCGTCAGACTTTATCGAACAGATTAATCGTGAAAACCAAGGTTCCACTGTGCAATGTTTATGCGAAGGTGAATGACATTTTGGTATACATTCAAAAAGCCCCTTAATATGCAGAGCATTTCAGGCAAACTTCAGAGTGACTTAAGATTAATAAGGCGATATGAATAATTGTATACAGTCACTTGGGTGAGTGTAAGTATAAATTTAGGAGTTACAGTGAATACAAGAGAATTGAATATCTTATTAGTTCATGCTATATGGGTATTATCAAGTTTAATTGGTAAGGTATTACAGGTTTGGTTATTAACCTAAAGAGGACACAATTTTTTAATGTTTGGGAGAATTACAGATACTGAGAGATTATATTGTTTTACGTCTGTTCGGGACGTTGAGAATGTGGGTATGTAGTTTTCATATACAGTAATGCCCTGGTATCTGCAGGGGATACCTTCCAAGACCTACCGTGGATAACCGAGACCATGGATAGTAGCGAACCTTACATATAAGTCATTTTTCATTTGCGTACATACCTACGATAAAGTTTAATTGATAAATTAGGCACAAAAAGTCAAGAATCATCACTTTTCCACGGATGGGAACCACTACACAGCTTCTCTTAGGCTTTGAAGAACTACCACCATCACTACGTTTGCACATTTGGGTCATTATTAAGCAAAATTAAGAGTTGTTTGAAGGGTTATTTTTGGGTCACAGTAAACCGTGGATACAGAATCCATGGATACAAAATCTGTGGATACGGGGGTCCTTTTGTATTTAGCTGATGCTATGTTTGGGAGAAAAGATGTTTTTTAATAGTAGGTTTGAAGATACTTGCTGAGACAGTGGCTCTGGAGATTTCCAGCAGAGAGTTCCAGATTTTGGGTCCTTTTATGTGCACTGAATTTTTGAAGAGATTTAACTGGACACGGGGAATGTCAGAGATTTTTGTGCCATGTATTGTGTGTGTGTGAGTCCTGTTGCAAATATCAAGAAAGTGCTTCAGGTTGGGATTAATGTTAGAATTTATTGTTTTTAATGTTAGAATTTATTGTTCTTAATGTTAGAATTTATTGTTCTTAACCCTTAAACTGTCCAAACGTAGATCCACATTTGCACGCATAGCGCTCCGAACGTAGATCTACTATTTTTTTTACATTGTTTCTTATGGAGAAAATTAAGGTCGGAGCGCTACGCGCACAAACATAAATCTACGTTTGAACAGTTTAAGGGTTAATGTTAGAATTTATTGTTCTTAATGTTAGAATTTGTTAGAATATATTATTTTTTTTAATTCACAGAATGTAATACTATATTATTTTGTTAGATTTACAAACTATAGCATTTTTTTTATTTTACAAAATGGAGTATTTTGTCTGATTTACGAATTTTAATATTTATATACTTTTGTTTCTTGAAACAACATACTGAAAAATTTCTTAATTGCAGATGATTACTGGCACAGCAGAAAACACAATGAGTCATTAAGATGAGAGGGACAGTGTGGATTGAGTGTCATGCATGCGTCTCATGGGTGTGATCACGTGCTCAGACCTCATGAACCCCTCCGCCAATGTTACCTATACACACAAGAAGTTCAAAAGGGCCCCAATCGAGGCCTGTGACACTGTGGAAAAGCAGCAACAGCCCCACCACGACGAGAATGGAAGGAGCAGCAAGACGGCATCCTCGACGGTACTTGTGAGATCAAACAAAGCATCAGTGTTAGGGGCTCCGTCGCCCATTAATGGTTTCCTCTCCACGCCGGTGGCGAATAATTTCTCCGGAAGTGGCGTTCAGTTCTCCTTGGAATCTGACGACAGTAAAAAGAAAAATGGAAATAGTGGTGGCAAGTACAAATGTGAGTATTGTGGGGTGGGGTGTGCTAAACCCTCAGTGTTGGACAAACACATCCGCACCCACACCAATGAGCGGCCGTATAGCTGCGAACAATGTAGCGTAGCCTTTAAAACCAAGAGTAACTATTTGAAACATACCAGATCCCGAGCCCATGCCCTTAGGTGTGATGGCGGGGGTCAGGACGGCAGTGACGGGACGGTAGAATCCAGCGACAATCTTGACATAGAGGGAGATGAAGGCTCCCGCTGCCCCAGTCGAGAAACTGGGCAGCAGTGCCAACCTGCTGACCTTTCTGTGGGTCATGTTTCCACCCTGGAGCAGCCAGCGAGCATCACTGCTACCTCCTCGGCCGCCAGAATATATCAAGAAGATGGCAAAGATCGAGGCAATTTTATATACAAGCCCAAGTTCCGCGTTTGTGCTCAGTATTCACCCCAGGAGGAGAGCGGGCCTAAGAGACAGTCTCCTCCAATACAAAGACAGTTGTCAACCCCACCTCAGGATGTCACTACATTTGACAGTAATGTCATCAACACTCCGACATATCAAGTGCTTGCTGCCTCTACCCTCAGTCACCCTGGCCAGGGTGCTCACTCCAGTCCCAGGCCTCACTCCCCAAATCCTTCCAGCGTTCCTAAGCAATGCCTTCCTCCACTAGATATTCGGGCGGCCAACAGGAAGGATGATGGAGCGACATCTGCTCAGCGGAACTCTGTGGTGGCCTCTCAGACTGTAAGTTCTCTGTGGAAAGGGATGAAGTCTCCTAGTCCAGATTTAGTCGGGCAACATATCACTAAATTGATTGTTGAAAATCAAGCCATCGTGGAGACCCACAACCCGCTGTGGTCTCGGCGTTACAGGCGCCAGAACAGCCTCGGCTCTTCATCAAGCGAGAGCGACGGGTCCGGCAGCGGTAAAAGTCGAAGATACAATCTTGCAGATTCAAATTTAAAAAATGTTAAATCTGCTTCTGTAACCCTTCCTGCTTGTTCAGGGCCTGTGCAGCCATACTCCCGTGAGAGAAGTCATTCCCTCGCTGCTGAACCCATCATGGTTGAGGCACGGTCTTCGTACAGTCCCAGTCTTCCACCCACCCCACATCTGCCTCTTGCTCAGCCGCCTCCAGTAGCCACCCCAATCAGTGCTTCCAAACCTTCCATATCATCACAAGGACCTACTACCTCTTATTCTCAGTCTGCCCCAACCTTCACTGCCTCCCATGTGACTATGGTTGACTTCAACATGTCTGATGCATCACGCAAGCGGTGCATCTCTGAGGGCCCTTGTGTTGCTCGAGACTTATCAAAGAGTCGATTAATGCCTCTCGACGATCCACCTCTTCTACAGCAGCATCCACAAAACCCTGAGGGATCAGTTATCAAAAACCTTCTCTTAACTGCCCGTGCTGGCATTGCAAATGCTATTGACCAAAACTTAGAGAGACAGGAACATAGCAGGAGGTGCAGCCAGGCTGTTACACTGGGTGACATTGGCTCTCTCACGTGTTTAAGATGTAGAATACCTTTTCGAAATCCTGAGGACCTGGAATACCATCTTCGCCATTACTGTGGACAGAGACCAAGCACTGGAAGCGAAAGAGGGACTCCAGACTCAATCAAGAGTAGTGATGGGGGACGTTGGTCGGGGGAGAAAGAAGCAGCTCTGGATCTGCAGAAAAAAAACGAGTATGTGGACCAACACGACCGTGAGCGTTCATCATCAAGAGGATCATCAGTTGGGGAAACGCCACAAAGACGAGGCTCGGAGGACGATTTTAAATACCACTCTGACCTCTCACCGAAGGTATACAGGAGTAAATCGGCTCCAGAGGGCGCTCCACCCCCTACTAAGAAAAGAAAAATGTCTGATATTGATTCTGTGGCACAGGAAAGATCCAGGTATTTCTCATCAACATTTTCTAAGGGACAAGGGGGGAATAAAAATGAGTCTTGTATAAAATTAATGGATGACATAAATAAACAAAAACTCAATAACCATCACCTCTTTGGTGGGGAAGTTCAAATCTGCGACGGAAATGAATTCAAAACCATGAGGATAGATCCCGGCCAACACCCGAGTCCAGCCATTGATATCTGCATCCCCCCACAGCAACTGGGTGGCAGTATCCCCAAAGCAGAAGTATCCGTTCCAACATCAGTGGTGGTGACTATTGCCAAGTCAGGTCTCAACTCCGGCGGAACGATGGTTCAGGTAGAGAATCAGACAAGCACATCGTCTACCAAAACTATTCCAACCTTAGTGAATTCATCATTGAACCGTGAACAGTCTGTTCTTTCACAGAACATGGCAAAGGCAGCTCATCCTCCAGATGTGTATAATACAGATACCAGCCAGTTTGCATATTCACCATCATTTTTACAATACGCTCCGCCTCTCCAGCTGCCCAACCTGGCCATTCCTGGAATTCCAACTCCCGATTTGGGAGGCCTGTCCTTTTCTGGCTATTCTCCTCGTGTCCCTGGCCAAGCATTTCTTCATAGTCAGGCATCCCTCATGCACGGGATGCTGGGAAATCACAAATCGACTAGTGTGCGATCCCCGGTAGCATCTAGGGCTTCTCCACGAAGCTTTCCAGCAAGTGCAGCAGGTGGAATGTTGAATTCGGGAACTACGGGGGGAATATCAGGAGGTTCATCAAGTTCTGGAGGTTCGGGAGGACTCTCTGGAGGTTCGTCAAGTTCTGGAGGTACTCGTGGAGGTGTGAGTGATGCTACTGTAGAAGATGCTGCTGGGGGATCTCAAACCTTTTTAGTTAAAGAGAAGGAAAGAGAGCAGCAGAAGAGGCAGGGCAAGTTGCCGTCTGCTGGGTATCCCTCCCTCATACCCGTTGGGGATGAGAAGGTCCCTTATGTGCCAGGGATCCCAGGACCCTATTCCCAGGGCAGTGTGTTGCATCCTCCAGCTCACACCGTGCAGAGAAGCCCATTGATAGCAGTCGCTCCTGTCTCGGCACCTGTGCCATCAACTGCACCTGTCTCCTCTGTTCCATCTCTTCCAGCTTTAATATGCCCATCTAGGGAGAAGAACCTGACAGTACCTAAGTTAAAAGAGGTACCCAGAGACCTCACAAGCAGCCCAATGAGGGAGTGTGGTCACTCGCTGTCTAGTAATGTCAAGGTCTCTCATCGTCTCTCTCCAAGAATGTCATCAGTTATTGGGAAAGCTCCCGAAGTTCGATCCATTAACCCGGAGATACGAATTCATCCGGTAAAGTCGGATGCAGCGCCAGAGATGAAGACTTCGGAAAGGCTTGTGACTCCTCACGAAGAGCAGAGTTACGACAATGGCTCAAAAGACGACTCGTCTGACTCTGAAGAATTCCTGCCGCCTCGGAAACGTCCAAACTTTTTGGCACTAAAACCTCAAGCGTATATGCCGAAATCTTCTCTAGCATTGATTGGGACAACCCTAGTCAGTCCTGACACCCCACGACCTAAGAAAAGTTGTGTACAAATGCTTCTGAATGGATCAGCCTATACTTATTTAGGACACAAAGTCTCTACAAAGTCATATTTTTGTTGCATTTATAGACAACAGCCAATGTATGTACCTCAGTCTACTGACCCTAAGCTGTCTATGTACTCTAATTGGCAGATTAGAAAGCCAGCAGATGACAATCCTTTCAAATTGACGCCATATCAGGGTATGGGGCTCTACGAGTCGAGAAAATACGACCCAGCTTATACAATTGCAAAGCCTAAAGAGTTAGACTTAATTCAGACTCATTCATCGTACTGGACATTTAAGCAAGAGAAAGAGAAAGATAAAGAAGTGGAAGAAATAAAATCAAAGGAGAAAGATGGGAAGGATATCAAAAGCGAAGAGTCCTGTAGTAAAGTGTGTGAGCAAAGCTGCAGCGAAGGCAGCAGTGCCTCGGTGAAGCGCGAGAGTGATGATGACAGCGTAGGCTCTCCTTGTAAGGTCACCGACGAGGCTGAGGGCTCAGATAGCGGTTCGGCCAAGCGGATCAAAATTTTTGAAGGGGGCTTTAAGAGCAGTGAAGACTACACGTACGTCAGGGGTCGTGGCAGGGGCAGGTACGTGTGTGAGGCATGTGGGATTCGCTGCAAGAAACCCTCTATGCTCAAAAAACACATCCGTACACACACCGACCTGCGACCCTACGCTTGTGGTCACTGTTCTTTTAGGTAAGTCTTGTATAATTAGCATCTGTAGTTATTTTTTTAATACACCAGCTGTCTTCCACCGAGGCATTGAGTAATTTATACAGGAGGTGTTACTAGCTCCTTGTTACTGGCATTTAGTACAGTGGACCCCCGCATAACGATCACCTCCGAATGCGACCAATTATGTAAGTGTATTTATGTAAGTGCGTTTGTACGTGTATGTTTGGGGGTCTGAAATGGACTAATCTACTTCACAATATTCCTTATGGGAACAAATTCGGTCAGTACTGGAGTGAAAAAAATATCGTTAACTGGGGGTCCACTGTATTTTATACAGGAAAAAATGAAAATGAAAAAGTTTGTTTTCATTTTAAGTTTACAGTTTGTGGTTTACATGTTATAAAATATTAATTACAAAGAAGGCCACTAGCATGCCTCGGCATTTCGGGCAGACTAATACTGATTCTTACTATATATTAAAGGGGTTACTAGCCCCTTGGTCCCGGTATGTTAGTTGCCTCTTACGATACGCATGACTTACGGAGGAAGAATTCTGTTCCACTTCCCCATGGAGATAAGAGGAAATAAACAAGAACAAGAATTATGAAGAAAATCGAAGAAAACTCAGATGGGTGTGTATGTGTATACAGCCTCTCCTCACTTAACAACGGAGTTCCGTTCCTGAGACTACGTCATTAAACGAATTCGTAGCTAAGTGAGGAGCATACTATAATGGTAGTGAGTTTGTGTCAACCATCTTTGATATTGTTTTAATGTCACCTTTGCACCATTTATAACATTTCTGGTATATATATACAGTAGTGTACTGTATATTGTAATAAACAGAAGAGACAAAATCAGCTCTAATATACATTATTTAGGTATGAATACTGGTCAGAGAGCCCGTCGTAAGTCTGAGGCGTCGGTAAACGAGTACATCACTAAGTGAGGAGAGGCTGTATACACAAGTACAATTATTATAATAATTATTGTTATTATTATTTGGGGAGCTGATATATTTTTTTGAGTTTTTACTATTTCTCGATCCCTCAACACCACTCCTGAGTATTGACTATATAAATAAATTTTTTTATTGTTTATACAGTACGAAAATAAAGTAGTCGACGAGTAATAAAGTATCGTTAGGCACAAAATAAAGTTGCTGGTGGGCAGTGTATTTTGGGTCAGCTAATGTATCACAAAAACCTGATGCAATAAGCTGAGGGTTTTGAGAGAGTTTGGGAAGCCAGTGGAAGGTCTCGGTCAGATGACTAAAAACTCCAGCTGTGGATCATTGTATGACTAAGACCTGCATCAGGAAACACTCGACTTGTGTCTGACAAACCTTACCTAACCTAGCCTAACACTTGTCCTGTTTCCTGACAAATATTACGAACATCAAACTGTAATGTAGACATGCCTCTGGCAAGACAGGGTTGGTGTGAGTGATGGTGAAAGTGTTTCTTCATTTTTGGGTCACCCTGCCTTGGTGGGTGATGGCTGATGTGTCAAAAAAAAAAAATTTGCTAAATGCTTACATTAATTTACATATATGATTTTTAAAATGACCAGCTATCTTATTAAGCTTCTCTGTATAGTGTGATGTTTTATATATGCTAAAAAGCACATTCCAAATTTATTAGTGCAGGCCATGAAGGGCTATCCACGTATGGTTCACTTCTGGAGTTACTTACTCAATCATATTTTGAAAAAAATGGCACCATTGTCGAGGTGCTTGCCTGAAGTATACCTGGAGTATACCTGGGGTATACCTTGGGTATACATGGAGGGTGTTTCGGGGGTCAATGCCTCTGCGACCCACTCCATGACCAGGCCTCCTGGTGCATCATGAAAAACCTGACTCTGTACTATTATTTAAGAGATTACTTTGCAGTTTCTACATAAAAAAATCAATACACATTGACTTGCAGCTTCAAGACGAAGGGGAACCTGACCAAACACCTGAGATCGAAGGCGCACTACAAGCGGTGTGTGGAGATGGGCATTGTACCAGTGCCGACGGTGGTCGATGAAAGTCACGTCAACGAGGAGGCTCTGGCGCTGCAGGTGTGTAGACCTTGTATCTGCAGGTGTGTGGACCTTATATCTGCAGGTGTGTAGACCTTTTATCTGCAGGTGTGTGGACCTTGTATCTGCAGGTGTATAGACATTATATCTGAAGGTGTATAGATCCTATATCTGCAGGTGTGTAGAGAGTGTATATCTGCGACATGTCTATCAAGACACTACCTCCAGTCTAATTGTAAAATCACAAATGCAATATAATGCGACTCTGTATTGACTACATTTAGCCCACACAGATGGGCTTTATCAAGTCACAAATTATATACCTGGATGAATAGCACATGAGTATATATAGTGTGAAGAGTCAAGCGAATAATGTTGGGTAGGTTGGGTTTGAGATGGTCCTGTAAGGGGCTGTAGATCGCTCACATGTTCGTCTTAGTCGTTTGTGCAGAAAGCCCATAGTTATCCAGAGCATTTCATTAAACTTAGGTCTAACTTAAGCCTACAATGGCAGTATCTAAGTAATTGCTTATATATAAGGACAATAAGGGTTTATAACTAGCAGATATATGAATTACAAAGAGAAGATACAAGCAGACAGTTATTACTTAACCCTTTCAGGGTCCGTCCCGTAGATCTACGGCTTTACGGTGAGTGTCCAAACCGTAGATCTACGCCATGAGCTCAGCTCACTCTGATAAACTGTGAGTGGTACATTTGGGCCTAGATATGAGAGAATACATCTATGTGGTATGTGTGCACCACATAAAACAGATCCTGCAGCACGCTGTGTATAATGAGAGTAAAAAAATGAAATCATGATTTTTCGATTAAAACAGCAACTTTGCAGTGTTTTTTCGTATGTTTTTTATAGTTGTATTTGCGATTTCTTGGTCTCATTTGATAGAATGGAAGACATATTACAGAAATAGAGATGATTTTGATTGGTTTTAGCACTGGAAATGGCTTGAAACTGAGCTCAAAGTAGCGGAAATGTTAAATTTTTGCCGATATTCAAGAGTAAACAAACGACCTCACACGTCTAATACACGTCAGCTGGTGGGTCTAATATACATTCACAAATATGGTGATGATATTTATACAATTATTACAATATTGCATAACAGTAAATCTTCTATTTTTTGGTGTGAATAAAAATTCATTATGTGAATAAAAAATCAAAATGAAATTTATTTGTAAAGCCTCAAAACATAACTAATGAACAGAGGAAATGTTAGTTTAGTGCCAGGAATGCCTACATTGTTTATTCTGGACCCTATTTTGAAATTGGAATATTTTGAACTTTGTGTTAAATTGGCCAAATTAACAATTTCCGATCACTTTATTTTGTAGTTGAAACAGTTGACTTGGCGATTTCTTGTGCTCAATCGATAGAATAGAAGTAATACTAGTGAAATAGCTAAGAATTTGGTTGATTGGAATAATGTAATTGGCCTAAAATGGGAGTCAAAGTCAGCAAAATCGCCGATTCGTAAATGTCGCTGACACATCAAAATTCGCGAGAGCATAATTTCGTCAATTTTCCACCAAATTTCGTACTTTTTGTTTTATTACCTTCACAAAAAGATTCTCTACGATTTCATAAGAAAAAATAACAAATATTTCTTTTGAAAATTCTTGGACACTGGTGCGTGACTCCAGATTTGGGCCTTGGAGCCTGAAAGGGTTAAGGTTGGATTATGTAATTGCAATTAGTGAGAATGAGAATATATAGTTTTAATATATTTGTAGAATTGTTTACCATATTTAACTTTTTTTTTTTTTTTTTAACAAGTCGGCCGTCTCCTACCAAGGCAGGGTGACCCAAAAAGAAAGAAAATCCCCAAAAAGAAAATACTTGTATAATCATTCAACGCTTTCACCTCACTCACACATAATCACAGTTTTTGCAGAGGTGCTCAGAACACAACAGTTTAGAAGCATATACATATAAAGATACACAACATATCCCTCCAAACTGCCAATATCCCAAACCCCTCCTTTAGAGTGCAGGCATTGTACTTCCCATTTCCAGGACTCAAGTCCGGCTATATAAAAATAACCGGTTTCCCTGAATCCCTTCACTAAATATTAGCCTGCTCACACTCCAACAGATCATCAGTCCCCAAATACTATTTGTCCCCATTCACTCCTATCGAACACACCCATGCACCCCTGCTGGAAGTCCAAGCCCCTCGGCCACAAAACCTCCCTTACCCCTTCCAACCTTTTCGAGGATGACCCCTACCCCGCCTTCCTTCCCCTACAGATTTATACGCTCTCCATGTCATTCTACTTTGATCCATTCTCTCTAAATGACCAAACCACCTCAACAACCCTTCTTCAGCCCTCTGACTAATACTTTTATTAACTCCACACCTTCTCCTAATTTCCACACTCCGAATTTTCTGCATAATATTTACACCACACATTGCCCTTAGACAGGACATCTCCACTGCCTCCAACCGCCTCCTCGCTGCTGCATTCACAACCCAAGCTTCACACCCATATAAGAGTGTTGGTACTACTATACTTTCTTACATTCCCTTCTTTGCCTCCATAGATAACGTTTTTTTGTTTCCACATATACCTCAACGCACCACTCACCTTTTTTCCCTCATCAATTCTATGATTAACCTCATCCTTCATAAATCCATCCACCGACACATCAACTCCCAAGGATCTGAAAACATTTATTTCTTCCATACTCCTCCTCCCCAATTTGATATCCAATTTTTCTTTGTCTAAATCATTTGATACCCTCATCACCTTACTCTTTTCTATGTTCACTTTCAACTTTCTACCTTTACACACATTACCAAACTCATCCACTAACCTTTGCAATTTTTCTTTAGAATCTCCCATAAGCACAGTATCATCAGCAAAAAGCAACTGTGTCAATTCCCATTTTGTATTTGATTCCCCATAATTTAATCTCAACCCTCTCCCGAACACCCTAGCATTTACTTCTTTTACAACCCCTTCTATAAATATATTAAACAACCATGGTGACATTACACATCCCTGTCTAAGACCTACTTTTACCGGGAAGTAGTCTCCCTGTCTCCTAAACACCCTAACCTGAGCCTCACTATCCTCATAAAAACTCTTTACAGCATTTAGTAACTTACCACCTATTCCATATACAGTACTTGCAACATCTGTCACATTGCTCCCCTATCCACTCTATCATATGCCTTTTCTAAATCCATAAATGTAATAAAAACTTCCCTACCTTTATCTAAATACTGTTCACATATATGCTTCAATGTAAACACTTGATCAATACATCCCCTACCCACTCTGAAACCTCCTTGCTCATCTGCAATCCTACATTCTGTCTTACCTCTAATTCTTTCAATTATAACCCTACCGTGCACTTTTCCTGGTATACTCAGTAAACTTATTCCTCTATAATTTTTACAATCTCTTTTGTCCCCCTTCCCTTTATATAAAGGGGCTATACATGCTCTCTGCCAGTCCCTAGGTACCTTCCTCTCTTTCATACATTTATTAAACAAAAATACCAACCACTCCAACACTATATCCCCCTCTACTTTTAACATTTCTGTCATGATCTCGTCAGTTCCAGCTGCTTTACCCCCTTTCATTCTACGTAATGCCTCATGCACCTCCTCCACACTCACATCCTGTTCTTCTTCACTCCTAAAAGATGGTATACCTCCCTGGCCAGTGCTTGAAATTACCACTTCCCTTTCTTCGTCGACATTTAAAAGTTCCTCAAAATATTCTCGCTATCTACCCAATACCTCCATCTCCCCATCTACTAACTCCTCTACTCTGTTTTTAACTGACAAATCTATTCGTTCTCTAGGCTTTCTTAACTTGTTTAACTCACTCCAAAATTTTTTCTTATTTTCATTAAAATTTCCTGACAGTGCCTCTCCCACTCTGTCATCTGCTCTCCTTTTGCACTCTCTTACCACTCTCTTCACCTTTCTTTTACTCTCCATATACTCTACTCTTCTTATAACACTTCTGCTTTGTAAAAACCTGTCATAAGCTAACTTTTTCTCTTTTATCACACCCTTTACTTCATCATTCCACCAATCACTCCTCTTTCCTCCTGCACCCACCCTCCTATAACCACAAACTTCTGCCCCACATTCTAATATGTGTACTGCATTTTTAAAACTATTCCAACCCTCTTCAACCCCCTCCCCCCCACTACTTATACATGCACCAGCCCACCTTTCTGCCAATAGTTCCTTATATCTCACCCGAACTTCCTCCTCCCTTAGTTTATACATTTTCACCTCCCTCTTGCTTGTTGTTGCCATTTTCCTCTTTTCCCATCTACCTCTTACTCTAACTGTAGCTACAGCTAAATAATGATCCGATATATCAGTTGCCCCTCTAAACGTGTACATCCTGGAGCCTACCCATCAACCTTTTATCTGCCAATAGATAATCTAACAAACTACTTTCATTATGTGCTATATCATACCTTGTATATTTATTTATCCTCTTCTTCATAAAATATGTATTACTTATTACCAAACCTCTTTCTACACATAGCTCAATTAAAGGCTTCCCATTTTCATTTACCCCTGGCACCCCAAATTTACCTACTACTCCCTCCACAACATTTTTACCCACTTTAGCATTGAAATCCCCAACCACAAGTACTCTCACACTTGGTTCAAAACTCCCCACGCATTCACTCAACATTTCCCAAAATCTCTCTCTCCTCTACACTTCTCTCTTCTCCAGGTGCATATATGTTTACTATAACCCACTTTTCACATCCAACCTTTATTTTACTCAACATAATCCTTGATTTAATACATTTATAGTCCCTCTTTTCCTGCCATAACTTATCATTCAACATTATTGCTACTCCTTCTCTAGCTCTATTTGAAACCCCTGACCTAATCCCATTTATTCCTCTCCATTGAAACTCTCCCACCCCCTTCAGCTTTGTTTCACTTAAAGCCAGGACATCCGCTTCTTCTCATTCATAACATCCACAATCATCTCTTTCTTATCATCTGCACAACATCCACACACATTCAGTCTTCCCACTTTGACAATTTTCTTCTTCTTATTCTTTTTAGTAATCTTTACAGGAAAAGGGGTTACTAGCCCATTGTTCCCGGCATTTTAGTTGGCTTTTACAACACGCATGGCTTACGGAGGAAAGATTCTTATTCCACTTCCCCATGGATATAAAAGGAAAAGTAATAAGACCAAGAACTATTAAGATAAAATCAAAGAAAACTCAGATGAGTGTGTATAAATAAACATGTACATGTATGTGTAGTGTGACCTAAGTGTAAGTAGAAGTAGCAAGACGTACCTGTAATCTTGCATATTTATGAGACAGACAAAAGACACCAGCAATCCTACCATCATGTAAAACAATTACAGGATTCTGTTGTACACTCACTTGGCAGGACAGTAGTACCCCCCTGGGTGGTTGCTGTCTACCAACCTACTACCTATATTTAACATGTTTAACATATTGTATTGAATTGTTATTAAGATATGTTAGGGAAAGAAAGCGTTACAGTAGTTTTGAAGCAGCTGATAGAGAGGCTCTGAGATTTCATGTTGTGAGTTCCAGATTTTACCCTTTTATGTACAGTAAGTCCTTGACTTACTTCTGTACTGTGTATTATATCATTATTGTGTATAATATTACAGCCTCTCCTCACTTAACAATGGAGTTCCGTTCCTAAGACTACGTTGTTAGACGAATTTGTGGCTCAGTGAGGATCATACTATAATGGTAGTGAGTTTGTGTCGGCCATCTTTGATATTGTTTTAATGTCACCTTTGCACCATTTATAACATTTCTGGTATATTTTTAAATGTTTATACAGTAGTGTACTGTATATTGTAATAAACAAGAGAGGAAATCAGCTTTACTACAGTGGACCCCCGCATAACGATCACCTCCGAAGGCGACCAATTATGTAAGTGTATTTATGTAAGTGCGTTTGTACGTGTATGTTTGGGGGTCTGAAATGGACTAATCTACTTCACAATATTCCTTATGGGAACAAATTCGGTCAGTACTGGCACCTGAACATACTTCTGGAGTGAAAAAATATCGTTAACCGGGGGTCCACTGTATACAGTGGAACCTCAAATATCGAACTTAATCCGTTCCAGGAGCTAGTTCTAAATTCGAAAAGTCTGAAAAGCGAAGCAATATTTCCCATAAGAAATAATGGAAATACAATTAATCCGTTCCAGAAACCCAAAAATATTTACAAAAAAATACATTTTATAGAGATTAATTACAGTTTTACATACACACAACAAATTCTATAGTGTTTAATTATGTATACAAATATAAAATAACATTTTTACTTACCTTTATTGAAGATTGGTGATGGCATCTGGAAGATAGGGAAGAGGAGAGAGGGAGTTGGGGTTAGTGTTTGGAAGGAGAATCCCCCTCCATGAGGACTTCAGGTAAAGCCCTCTCTGGGGTTACTTCCCTTCTCTGTCTTTTAATGCCACTAGGACCAGCTTGAGAGTCACTGGACCCCTGTCTCACAAAATAACTGTCCACAGTCCTCTGTTTCTGGTGCTTCTTTAACATTTCCCTAAAATGGGACATGGTTCTGTCACTGAACTTGTTGCAAAGATGGCTTGTTTCAGCTTGCTCAGGGTGGTACTTCTGCACAAACATTTGGACATCATTCCACTTGGCACAAATCTCCTTAATCTTTGGAGAAGGCACCTCATCCACTCCCTCTTCCTCCTCCTCCTCCTCCTCTGAAGCAAGGTCCTCAGCTGTGGTCTGATACTGTTCCAGATGAAGCTCTTGCAGCTCTTCAGTGGTTAGCTCTTCCCTGTGGTCCTCCAACTCTTCCACATCCTCGCCACTCACCTCCAGCCCCAGGGTGTTTCCCCAATGCCACAACAGGCAGAGGGTCAGCTGGGTCAGAGACAGGGTCAGGGTCAGCCTCAAACCATTCAAAATCTCTCTGGAGGACACAATCTGGCCACAATTGTCTCCAAGCAGAGTTCAAAGTCCTGGAAGTCACTCCCTCCCAAGCCTTACCTATAAGGCTTGTGCAGTTGTAGATACTGAAGTGATTCCTCCAGAACTCTCTTAGGGTCAACTGAGTGTCTGAGGTCACTTCAAAGCACTTTTCAAACACTGCTTTTGTGTAGAGTTTTTTGAGGTTAGAAATGACCTGCTGGTCCATGGGCTGGAGGAGAGGAGTGGTGTTAGGAGGCAAGAACTCCACTGTTATAAAACTGAAGTCCCTAGACAAGAGGTCTAATAAGTTTGGAGGATGAGCAGGAGCATTGTCCATTAACAGGAGGCACTTGAGTGCCAAATTATTGTCTAGGAGGTATTTTCTCACACTGGGGCCAAACACTTCATGGACCCACTCTTTGAAAATTTGCCTTGTGACCCAAGCATTATTATTTGTTTTCCACAAGACATAACTTGTTCTTTATGACATTGTTTTTCTTAAACACTCTGGGATTTTCTGAATGATACACAAGTAAAGGCTTCACTTTAAAATCCCCACTAGTGTTAGCACAGAATAAAAGAGTTAGCCTGTCTTTCATAGGCTTGTGTCCTGGCAGTGCCTTTTCCTCCAAAGTAATGTAGGTCATCTTTGGCATTTTCTTCCAAAACACGCCTGTTTCATCACAATTGAACACTTGTTGGGGTTGGAATTTTTCAGTGTTTATGTACCTCTTAAACTCCTTCACAAACATCTCAGCTGCCCGTTTGTCTGAACTGGCAGCCTCGCCATGCCTTAAAACATTGTGTATGCCACTATGCTTCTTAAATCTGTCAAACCAGCCTCTTCTGGCCTTAAATTCACTATCAGCACTGGTTCCAGGAGTTTTCTGTACCAGATCAGCATGCAACTTCCTTGCCTTTTCACAAACAATGGTCTCTGAAACACTATCACCTGCCATCTCTTTATCCTTGATCCACACCACCAACAACTTCTCAACCTGATCATCTGTCTGTGGTCTTTTTTTGGTTAGCATATTAACACCTTTCACAACATCAGCTTCCTTGATTTGCTCTCTCTTTGCCAGGATAGAACCGATGGTCGACTTGTTTTTCCCATACATCCTGGCAAGCTCAGCAAGTCTCGCATCACTCTCATGCTTCTGTATTATTTCCTTCTTCACATCTATAGTGTTTCTCACTTTCTTTACCACAGGGGTACCACTAGCAAGTTTCTTTGGGTCCATGGTAGCATATTTCACAGTCCCACAAGCACTAAACACAATGAAATAATAGTAAAATGTTTGAATGAGAGCGCAGGTTAGTGTTCACTCAAGCATCAACAAAACCAGACTGGCTCATGGCGCCTGCACGGGGATGCAGAGAGAGAGGGCTGCCGAACAGGTCCAGTACCCGACTGTTCGAAAATAGGGACAAAGTTGGTTCGAAAAAAGTGTTCGATTTTTGAAGAGTTCGATAAGTGATACGTTCAAAATTTGAGGTTCCACTGTACATTACTATTTAGGTATAAATGCTGGTCAGAGAGCCCGTCATAAGTTCAGTGTGTCAGTAAATGAGTACGTCACTAAAGAGAGGCTGTATTATACTCAGTACAGGTCCCAATGTGTTTGTAAATTGGAGACTTATGTACATTACTTGTGTTTTTAAGGGCAAGATGGAACAAGAAGGGAAGCTTGATAACCTCGATGACGATGACGAAGATGATGACGACGACGATGAAGGCGACGAGGACGACGAAGACGATGACGACGAATCTATGGGGGATGGTCACTATGAAGGTGCTCACGGCATGAACATCTACCAGAGAGATGGCACTAGTATTGAAGTGGAAGATGTAGGTGAAGTCGTGAAGGAAGTGAAAGATTGTCCCCGCAACTCCGCCACTCCTGCAGCAAGATCTGGTGTCTTGGTGATGCAACCGAGCAATCGCAGCTCATCTGATGCGCTTGGGTTACCTGAGAGCGCCAAGGAAGCCAAGTTCCCGAAAGCTACTGCTGGCGTAGAGTCGCCGCGTGACTCACCTATGGATCTAAGTGTCAAGAGAATTCCAGTCTTAAATTTTTCCCCATTGTTGGATAAAACGTCTACAGCAAAGAAAGCACCCCTTCCCAGGAGACCCTGTTTCTTGCCATTGATGAGCAGGCCAAACATCACAAGTCAGAGGTCTCCAGTTTGCAGTCTGGCATCTCCTGGCCCTCCTACGCCCATCAGAGAACATGCCTCAGAAATTCTATCTCCAGTGACAGAATCGTCGACTCTTCTCAAGACCATATACAACACCACAGAGCGGGCGTCACATGCTTCTTTTGACATGCAGAACATTGTTCCAGATCCGACTAAGGAGAATGGCTGCAGCAGCTCGATGTTGCAGGCTTACCTGAAGGAACGTGCCGTCTTAGACACGACCATTAAGCGGCACCAGTATAAGGAGTCATCGTCCTCGGATACTTCGCCAGATTCCCCGCATGGCGGTATAAAAACCATCACTGCCGTGTCATCTAGTAACACTGCGACCAGCGTGTCATCTTTGAGTACGGCAGCAGAGAATGACGAGTCTGCCCGCAAGCCAGAAGGAACGAACGATGGTGAGAAATCCAGTAAGGAAGAGAAGGATGAGGATGGTAGTGGCATAACAAGTGAAGAGAAGAGTCGCCAGTCTACGGCATCGCCCTCAGTGAGTGGCACTGCTGCTGCCACCCTCCAGTCTAACACCTCCAGGATGCCAACACCGCCGGCAAACCTCACCGTCATGAACACTGGTGGCATTGACACCAAGACTTCCTTTCTGGTGCCAAGTGGCGTTGTACCCTCCTCTCTCAACAGGTATTATTATTATTACTACTGTTATTATTTTATCATTGTTAATTATTATTATTATTTTTAATTATTATTGCTATCATTATCAATCATTATTATTACTGTTATTATTAATCTATTGTATTATTATCAATTATGAATTATTATAATTATTTTAGTTAGTGGGTTTGGGTTAGAGAAGGACCTGCCAAGTATGGGCCAGTAGGCCTGCTGCAGTGCTCCACCTTTCTTAAGTTTTTAATGCTACTAAATGCTCGGGTCAAACACACATAGTGTGGGAGAGGAGGCCCACTTCAGCAAGCTTCTATACGTATTTTTTGAGGCCTATTTGAAGAGTTTGTGGGGGGGATAAGCATTGATTCATTTTGCGGTAAATTGAAATTCGCAGTGTTCACATTTGCACCAAATGAGACCAGGCTGTAGTTTGTTTTCTTGCTGGGTTTCGAGAGTAGAAAAACTCTCAAAACTCATCAAAAGTACAGCCTCTCCTCACTTAACGACGGAGTTTAATTCCTAAGACCACATCGGCATGTCACCATAATTCAACATACGTTAGCCTTGCTGCCATGGTCTTCAAATATTGTCAGGTCAGCAGAGTTCAAACCCTGCTAGATGCCCTGCAGTGAGGGGTAGTCAGTCAGACACATACCCTTAGGCAGACAAGACAAGACTGCAGGCTGGGCTTCTTACTCCCTATTCTCAATATACCAGTTCACCATCTCAGTGATTATCATTTATCACCTGTACTACATTTAAGGACCCTTCCCGACAGGTAAACGAATTTGTCGCTAAGCTTGGATCATACTATAATGGTAGTGGGTTTGTGTCAACCATCTTTGATATTGTTTTAATGTCACCTTTGTACCATTTATAACATTTTTTAGTATATATTTTTAAATGTTTACACAGTAGTGTACTGTTTATTGTAATAAACAGAATAGAGGAAATCAGCTCTAATATACACATTATTTAGGTATGCAAATTGGTCAGAGAGCCCATCGTAAGTCTGAGTCATCAGTAAACGAGGACGTTTCTAAATGAGGGGAGGCTATATAACAAAAGTATATCACAGGTACATGAAAAGTATATCTCGGGAATATCAAAGGTCTGCACACATTTTATACACGGTAATAAGATTTCTTTGACACACGACAGGCTGGGTAATGATGATGGGAAGTGTAAGTGCAGTATGTGCCACAAGGAGTTCAACAAACAGTCACAGCTCAGCATGCACATGAATATCCACTACATGGAGAGGCCATACCGGTGCGAGTCTTGTGCTCTTTCCTTCAGAACCAACGGCCATCTTCAGAAACACAAACGTTCTGTCAGTCATTTTAACAAGGTAAGACGTATATCAGCACGTCGATTTTATCCACAACCCGCACACATGAATCAAATGTATTACGATGTTTCGGTCTGACTAGCCATTAACTAGTCACACAGAAGTGCAAAAGGAAGGGGGCCGGTATATACTACTACTACCTCCTCCTCTCTTTTTTACCACTCCTGACCTGCCTCTCTCTCATATACTGGCTCCTTTCTCTTCGTGCTTCTGTGTGACTAGTTACTGGTCCAATTCAAGCCAAAACATCATTGTAACTTTTGTTCTTCTGCGTGCAGGTTATTTGTGTATCGTTCCAGTCATAATATTGTGCCTTTTATTCTTTATTATAATAAAGAATAAGGTAACATAAACAGTTTACAGTAATTCTTCAACTTACAAACACATTGGGGACCCGTATTGTGTATAATAGTGATATTATACACTATACGGAAAATTCTCAATGTGTTCGTAAGTCAATGGCTGACCTGTATTGCTAGTTGACGAGTGAGAAAGACTTGTAACATCCATGGTATAACAGTAAAGGTTTTTACCTGCTCTCCAGGCTTCTACAGTCAGGTACAGAGGTAACAAACATTGTAGACAGCAGAAACAATACAAAAGTAGCAATAACACGATCAGTCTACCAGTCTTGAAGAAGTATATTCAAGGTGGTCAGTCCCATACTCTTGAGAAGTGTTTTGTGCCATGGCCCCAAAGTGTTTTATCAATCTATCAAGTGCGCCTTGTCACACTTTACACTTCAATAATCTGTGTTCTGCTTCAACTAAAAAAACTTCAGTGGTACCTCAAATTTCAAACGGCTCCCAACTTGAACAATTATGCAAGTGTATTTTTGGGGTCTGAAACAGACAAATTCGTTCGGTATCGGCACTCGAACAACCTTCTGGAACTAATTAAAGCCGAAATTTGAGGTACCACTGTACTTGTTTTTCTAATTCAGGTTAATTTATGTACAACAGAGTGTTGGTAATCTCATGTACACTGTACATTGTTGCTGTTTTCTCATTGCTGTACACTTTTGTACAGTGGACAGTGGTTTAACTGAAGTTAGAGTAGTTTTGGGTATATTTTGGCTTAGATTTACTAAACAGTTATCGAACAAATAATGGTGAAAGCATTTCCTCTTTTCCTCTGAGTCACACTACCCCAGTCAGAGATGACCTGTGTATTAAACATCTTAAAAAATAAAACCCTCCTACCCCAGTGGTAGATGACCTTTGTATTGTATTGAAAATCTTTAAAAATAAATTCCTGCTACTCCAGTAGTAGACGACCTTTGTATTCTATTGAAAAAGTTCAAAAATAAATGTCTTGTACCCCAGTGGTAGACAACCTTTGTAACCAAAACCTTTAAAAACAAACGCCTCTCACAGGTGAACATGATTAACACCTTCGGCACACCCAGCACGGATAATCCTCGACCTTTCAAGTGCCATGACTGCAAGATCGCCTTCAGGATCCACGGTCACCTGGCCAAGCACCTACGCTCCAAAATGCATATTATGAAGCTGGAGTGCCTCAGGAAACTCCCCTTTGGAACCTATGCTGAAATTGAGCGCTCGGGTGCCAACCTTAATGAGATTGACACGACAGACTGTGACAACTCTCTGGAGAGCTTACAGGTTAGTACTGTTTTTATTATTATTATGCTACTACTACTTATCCTACTGATACTACTACTACCACCACCACCACCACCACTACTGCTAGTATTATTGACATGCTCTTGGACTGTGAGCAAAGTAACAGTTATGAAGGAATTCAGGGAAACTGGTTAGCTGGACTTGAGTTCTGGAGGTGGGAAGTGCAGTGCCTGTGCTCTGAAGGATGAGTGAGGATGTTACAGTTCTGGAGGTGGGAAGTACAGTACCTGTACTCTGAAAGATGAGTGAGGATGTTACAGTTCTGGAGGTGGGAAGTACAGTACCTGCACTCTGAAGGATGAGTGAGGATGTTACAGTTCTGGAGGTGGGAAGTACAGTACCTGCACTCTGGAGGTGGGAAGTACAGTACCTGTACTCTGAAAGATGAGTGAGGATGTTACAGTTCTGGAGGTGGGAAGTACAGTACCTGCACTCTGGAGGTGGGAAGTACAGTACCTGCACTCTGAAGGATGAGTGAGGATGTTACAGTTCTGGAGGTGGGAAGTACAGTACCTGCACTCTGAAGGATGGGTGAGGATGTTACAGTTCTGGTGGTGGGAAGTACAGTGCCTGCACTCTGAAGGATGAGTGAGGATATTACAGTTCTGGAGATGGGAAGTACAGTACCTGCACTCTGGAGGTGGGAAGTACAGTGCCTGCACCCTGAAGGATGGGTGAGGATGTTACAGTTCTGGTGGTGGGAAGTACAGTACCTGCACTCTGAAGAATGGGTGAGGATGTTACAGTTCTGGTGGTGGGAAGTACAGTACCTGCACTCTGAAGGATGGATGAGGATGTTACAGTTCTGGTGGTGGGAAGTACAGTACCTGCACTCTGAAGGATGGGTGAGGATGTTACAGTTCTGGTGGTGGGAAGTACAGTACCTGCACTCTGAAGGATGGGTGAGGATGTTACAGTTCTGGTGGTGGGAAGTACAGTACCTGCACTCTGAAGGATGGGTGAGGATGTTACAATTCTGGTGGTGGGAAGTACAGTACCTGCACTCTGAAGGATGAGTGAGGATGTTACAGTTCTGGTAAAGATACCCAGCTGTACAACATTTTGGGTATCTTTACACATTTCACCCACCAATGACTTCTTCACTGCAATACAAAAGACTGGATAGGTAAATGAGGGGGTCAGTCCCTCACCCTAGGAGCAAGTAGAACAAGTCACAGTAACACATCAAGAGCATGCCACAGTAACACGTCTAGAACAGGTCACAAACCCGTTTTAAACAAGTGGATAACATCATCTGCAAAACATTTCCAAACTTTACATTTTTCTCGCGTTTTTTCTCACTGAGATGCCACCGTAGCTCTTAAATACCCCCCCAGGCCATGGCGTCGCGCTTGTTCGAGAAGGACCCCAATAAACTAGGTGCTTGGCACAACCACCAGGAGCGCCAACACCACCGTGTCCGCACTGTCAGCAACTCTTCCACCAATTCTGATGACTATCCACTGCAGGACGACCAGGATGAGGTGCTCGCTACTAATGACGATGACACTGGTAATTATTAATGTCTCTTTAATTATGTTAACTGTATGCTGCTGTGCATTATTATTATTATTATTATTATTATTATTATTATTATTTTTATTATTACAGTATTATTATTGTTATGGTTATTTTGTATTATTATTATGGTTAATATATTATGCTTATTATTATGATTTTTATCACACTGGCCATTATTATTATTATTATTATTATTATTATTATTATTATTATTATTATTATTATTATTATTATTATTAACACATTGGCCATTATTAGTATTATTATTATCATTATTATTATTATCACCTCTCTTATAAAGCTTCTGTGCATATGATTATTTTTATAAACGCAGCTGCAGAAGGTCATGCAAGACAGTACAGTACATAGAAAAGCGTTCATGGTGAGCCTATTCAATTTCCGATGCACTTTCTCAAGTTGTATCTTTTTAAAAAATCACTGTGTATAGCGGAGCTTTGCAAGCGAGCTGTCCGTGTATGCCAGTACCGCCTCCTTGATTAAGTAGCATATTCTTCCTCCGACAGAGGGAGATGAGGATGAGGATGTACCTGTAGCTCGGGATGCTGGTAGACTGGGGTTTTCCGGAGCGGCGGGTAGCAGCCACAGCGACCTGCACACAACGCTCGCTCACCCGGTGTCGTCTCCCATTGAAATTGGCTCGGTGAGTATCTCTTACGACTTAAACTACCATGGATTATACTTGTGGTGAAGCGCTCAACCCATATGGGTCATGCAATGCCTGGGAATGAGTGGTAATCAGGTTTGACTCACAAAGTCACAATAACACAGTTGTAAGTGAACCACAGAACAAGTGGAGGTAGACTGCATGGCAGGTTAGTGGAAAAACTCACAGGCCAGTGTGTTAACAACTAGACCAGCTGGCCCTAATATGATTCACCCAGCTAAGTACAGGAAGTCTTCAACTTACAAACATGTTGGGACCTGTATTACATATAATAATGATATTATACACAATACAGAAGATTCTCAACGTATTTATAAGTTGAGGACTTACTGTATATTACTATACACCATAGGGAGGTTAGCATGGGCCACCACTGTGACTGCAAATGCCCTGGAGTTCTAGGATTCACTGGCAGTGGTTTAAATTCAGCCCATTCCTTGGTCGGGTTTGTTTTAAGAATGGCACGGGTGGCTTGTATTCCTTGAGTCAAGAGCCCCCCCCACAGGGTACCACCCTTAGAGGGCAGCCCACTGACACTTTGAGGTACGTAAAATTCACAAATAAGACATGTATGCAACATGTTTATTGCTGTAATGTTGGTAGAATTACCCACAATATGTTACGTAAAAGACACAAGTGCACCTGATGTGATATTTTATTGTGGCAGTGTTTCACTCTCCTGGTTAAGGTTTGTCGTGGCTCTTCAGGGTTCGTCAAGGTTCATCAAGGTTCGTCAAGGTTTGTCAAGGTTTATCAAGGTTTGTCAAAGTCTGAGTGACTCTGCATGTCGCACCCTGCCCCCAGGCCACTAGCATGGCTGGGAAATACAGTAGGACTGCCATATCAGCAGGTCTGGTTTCCGTGGTTTCAGTTATCCGCAGTTCACTCTGGCCCAAGAACAAACCTTAACCCTTTCAGGGTCCAGAAACCAATCTGAATATTCAAAAAAAAAAATTTATTTTTTTCTTATGAAATGGTAGAGAATCTTTTTCTGGAGGTAATAAAACATTAAGTACAAAATTTGATAGTGTAATTTCATCAGTTTTCCATCACTAATTTTGCTGCATCAGTGATATTTGCGCATCAGCAATTTTGCCCACTCTGACCTCTAATTAACCCTTTGACTGTCGCGGCCGTATATATACATTTACGAGGCACCATGTTTGACGTATATATACTCATCAATTCTAACTGCTTCAAATCAAGCAGGAGAAAGCTGGTAGGCCCACATGTGAGAGAATGGGTCTGTGTGGTCAGTGTGCACCATATAAAAAAAATCCTGGAGCACGCAGTGCATAATGAGAAAAAAAAAACTGACCGTTTTTTTTAATTAAAATGCCGACTTTGTGGTTTATTTTCGTATAGTATTTGTGGTTGTATTCTCGTTTTCTTGGTCTCATTTGATAGAATGGAAAACATATTATAGAAATAGAGTGATTTTGATTAATTTTACTATAAAAAGAACCTGGAAATGGAGCACAAAGTACGGGAAATGTTTGATTTTTGCCGATGTTCAAAAGTAAACAAATGATGTCATTGTCCAATAAATGTCCAACTAGCCATTCTAATATGCAGTCATGAATGGGTTGATGTAATTTTTACAATTATTACAGTATTGCAGTAGTCTGCATAACAGTAAATCTATTTTTTGTTTGAATAAAATTTCAAAATAAAAAGCAAGAGTAATATCAGAGGGGCCTGGAGACATGACTGATGAACAAAGAAAATGTTATTTTAGAGCCAGGAATGTCTGCATTGTTCATTCTGGACCTTATTTTGAAATTGTCATATTTTTTAATTTTCTTGAAATTGGCCAAATTGCAAATTTCTGACCATGTTATTGAGTAGTTGAAATCGGTAAATGGGCAGTTTCTTGTACTCAATCGATGGAGAAAATGGAGTACTGAAGAAATAGCTATGAGTTTGGTTGACTGGAATAATGGAATTAGCCGAAAATAGGGCTCAAAGTGGGCGAAATCGCCGATTTTTAAATATCGCCGAGGTCGCTAACTTCGCGAGAGCGTAATTCCGTCAGTTTTCCATCAAATTTCGTTTTTTTGGTGTCTTTACAATCGGGAAAAGATTCTCTATCATTTCATAAGAAAAAATAATTTTTTTTTTTTTAAATTTTGTGACACCAGGAGACACCTCAGGATTGGGGGTTGCGACAATCAAAGGGTTAAGGCCAATTACATTGTTCCAGTCTGCTAAATTCTTAGTTATTTTACTAGTATGCATTCTGTTTTATTGACTGAACCAAGAAACCACCGAATCAAGTATTTCAGCTACCCAATAAAGTGATCAGAAAATGCTAATCTGGCCAATTTCACACAGATTTCAAAATATTCCAGTACCAAAATGGGGTCCAGAATAAACAATGCAGGCATTCCTCTGTTTATTAATTACGTTTCCAGCCTTTACACATGAATTCCATTTTGATTTTTTATTCACATACTGAAGTTTAATTCACACCAAAAAATAAAAGATAGTATACTGTTAAGCATATTGTAATAATTGTATAAATAATATCAGGGTATTCATGAACGCATATTAGACCCAGCAGTTGACATGTATTAGACGCTTGACATTTGTTTACTCTTGAACATCAGCAAAAATTGAACATTTTCGCTACTTTGAGCTCAATTTCAAGCTATTTTCGGTCCTAAAACCAGTCAAAATCATCTTTATTTCTGTAATATATCTTCTGTTCTGTCAAATGAGACCAAGAAACTATGAATACACATAAAAACCATACAAAAATACACCACAAAGTCACTGTTTTAAACCAAAAACACAGTCGTAGTTTTTTTCTCGTGCACTGCATGCTGCAGGATATTTTTTATATGGTGCATACTTACCACATAGACCCATTCTCTCATATCTGGGCCCAGATTTACCACTCACAGATTATCTGAGAGAGCTGAGCTCATCACGTAGTACTACGACACAGACTCTGGCGTTAAACCTATAAAACAACGGCATGGACGCTGAAAGGGTTAATCTGGCGCAGCCTAGAGCCTTGGATGGTCAATGTCTGGAGGCACACACATTTATTTTCACACCCGGTTGGTCTTGGACTGAGGTAGGGTGTACCTGGAGGGTGTTATGGGGGGATTCAACGACCCCACAACCCGGTCCATGACCAGGCTTAAAAGATGCAACACATTCACCATCATTCGTTACATTGCGTGAATACAACTATTATGTCTGATTACTTCCCATCTCCCAGGTGCTGTATGCACCAATTTGTGTTCACTGGAGTCAAATCATGGTTCTTTAACCTCACCAACCCATGATACTGGTTTCTGCTGTGCCTGTGGCCCCTGTGGGTTTTGCACTTCACTGCGATGACAGTATTGGGCTCGTAGTGAGCATTGTTTTTGTGAAGCAATATTGATGCATTAATTCCTGCAGGGAGCGACTGCTGGCCTCCTGGCATGTCACCTCTGTCATGAGAAGTTCCTAGAGCTAGAGCACCTTAGTGGTCACCTCTACACCGTTCATAAAGTCTCTCTCACTTACCGGTATGTAATAACAATAATAATTAATAATGCTAATGATTGTTCGAATGATGGTGAAAGTGTTTCTTCTTTTTCGGGTCACCTTACCTTGAGGAGACAGCCAATGTGTTTAATAATAATAATAATAGTAAGAAGAAGAAGAAGAAGAAGTAGAAGAAAATTAGTTAAAATAATTTAGATTATGAAAATAGCCATTGGAAAGCTCTTTATCTGTATGGGTCTCACAGCACCTGGATAATGGGTATTTATCAGCTTTAACCTTAGGGAAAGGTAACTGGAGTTCCTTGGATCAGCATCAAGGGTTGCCATAAAATTTCTTGTTCAGACATTGTCACAATACCACCATGGCGTCAAGACAGTAATGGAGTGAGTGATGATGAAGGAGTTTCTTCTTCTTTTCGGGTCATGCTGCCTCGGTGGATGGCCGATGCGTCAATAAAATTAAAAACCATTGCTGGAGGACTTTATAAATCCTCTTCTGGGTAAAACACAGCGTTTTAAATTATCAGCAACAACATGCATCTAAATAGCGCCATTAACATTTGCGTGGAGCATAAATCGTAATTTCTTTGTTCGTACACCCTTAATATCATTATATATACTGTTTGTGTAACAACATAAATTGTAATTTTAAATGAAATGTGTTGTTCATACGCTCTTAATATCCTTATGTATATATATATTTTTTTAAACAACTGGTCATCTCCCACCAAGGCACGGCGACCTGGAGAAACAGAAACGCTTTCTTGATGTTTTTCTCCTTTTACATTTAGTAATTTACACAGGACAAGGTGTTACTAGCACATTGCTCCCATGTCCACAGGACAAGGTGTAACTAGCACATTGCTCCCATGTCCACAGGACAAGGTGTTACTAGCACATTGCTCCCATGTCCACAGGACAAGGTGTTACTAGCACATTGCTCCCATGTCCACAGGACAAGGTGTTACTAGCACATTGCTCCCATGTCCACAGGACAAGGTGTTACTAGCACATTGCTCCCATGTCCACAGGACAAGGTGTTACTAGTGTTACTAAAATGCCAGGAGCAAGGAGCTAGCAACCCCTTTTCCTGTATAAATTACTAAATTTAAAAAGAGAAACTTGTGTTTTTCTTTTTAAGTCACCCTGCCTTGGTGGGATATGACCAGTTTGTTGAAAAAAATATTATTATTATTATTATTATTATTGTTGTTGTTATTGTTGTTGTTAAACTTGCTCTCTAAACTGCATTTTGAGGGGAAAATTGAGTTGAGGTCTTTTTCAGTATGTATGTGGCAAATACAACCAAGTCTCGATTAGTGGGAATAACGACTCCCACGGAGTGGTCGCACTATTCAAATTATGTGTAATTTTTGCCGACTGTTGAAAGAGTTTGGTTGGGAGGTAGCTTTATTTAATTTTTCACTAAATCGAAATTCGCACTATTCAAACTTGCGCTAATCGAGACCTGGCTGTATAATCCTAGGGGTGTGTTAAACCCATGAGGGTCATGCCATGCTGAGGGTATGGCAGGTAACATGAGCGTTTGCATTGTGTCTCATAGCTTAAGTTTCAGCTGGACTTTTTTTTTATTGTATTTTCCAAAAATTGCCTTGTATAGAGAAGTTTTTTAACTCAGGTTCAAATTGAGTTTTTTATAGTATTTTTATGCAGTACAGGTGTTCCTCATCTTACAATATTTTTGACTCACGATATTTTTAACTTAGGATTTTTTTTATTTGCTCTTTTTTCAACTTACAATGGGTTCGTTGGGACGTAATCCCATGTTAGTTGAAGACAACTTGTATAATGTAGTTGACATGTCATAAAATATTGCTAGGCACAAAAGAAAGCCACTAATATGCTAGGCATTTCACTGGCTGTTACAGTGTCCATGGGGGAAGAGAGTACTAAATATACGAGTCATAGAGATTCTGGGGAACAGGAAACAAACGGGTCTAATTCAGGGTTGGAAATAGTTGTTCGGTTCTCTTTATTAATGTGGCTCCTGATCTGTGACTTGTTATTTCAGCAACAGCTAGCGCAGTCCATGGTGCAGCCGTACACTTGTGGGATGTGCGAAGCCAAGTTCAGCAGCCATAGCCAACTGATGAGCCATAGTCAGTACCACCTTCCAGCCTCCAGCATGATGAGTCTCAAGTCATCGTGATTTGTGACTGGGGTCACCACCATCTTCCAGCCTCCAGTATGATGACTATCAAGTCATCATTAGTGACTGGAGATATAGTCTTGCTGGACTCTATCTCTTGTCCCTGCACAAGATTCATCTCCCGAGGATAAATACAGGCGCAGAATCAACCACACAAACAACAACACACATTCGCCCAAAAAACGCCACACACGAGTGGGTCACAAAGCACTAAATGGCACCAGAGAAGCGTGTGTCAAAACAGATAATTCCAAGAAGGCTTTAAACCTGTAAGGGTTGTGGAGTGCTCATAAATAACAATAAAACATTTTTCGACTGATGACTTGTCGTGTGTGGCCCGGCTGGTGCTACTCTGTATATAAGGTTCACGGACAATATATAATTTATTTTTATTATATTTATAGGAAGCTCTCAACCTGTATGGGTCATCTGGCAACTGGAAAATAAAAGGCAAATATTATTACATTTGTGGGGAAGCACTAAACCTGTGGGGACCATACAGTGCCTGAGGGGGGCAATCAGGTTCGATCTGAGGAAGGAGAGAATAGCTCCATCTCCTTGGAGAAAGAACTCTTCAGCAGATTTGTTGATGGCTGTGTCATTCAATCAACCCTTTGCAGTCTAGGGGGTCATGATCCAAAGAATTGGAGCTAGAGTCTCCTGTGGTCGAACTCGTTTACCTCCCATTCCCATGGCGAAACATGACCCATTTGGGTTTGCAGCTTCCCTGTGAAGCAAATAATACATTCTCAACCTTGATCAGAAGGTTCGAAAATATCGATCAATTGTCAACTGAATTTTAAAATCCGAGTGAAAGACATTTTTCAAGTGTCGGTAACATACGCAAACCTGTGAAAATATATACTGTATAATCTTTTTTTTTCACAGATATTGAGTCTGCAACTCAAAAACCTTGTGATGGTGATTGTTTACACGTGTATAAATGATGTTGCCCCCCAGGGTGAAATACATTGCCCCAGGTTTCAAAAATGTTGAAATTCAATACATGTAGAACTTTGTACATGTATATACATGTGTATATATATATATATATATACAACCCTTTTGAAATGGTTGGAAATTATTTTTGTGGCTTAATGGAGAGATGTTTGTATATACCAAATTGCCCCATTTAAAATGGGCTAAAGGCCAGATAAGCAGTTATGTTTATATGTTTTATCGTGTAAATGGGGAAATTATAAACCTATGTATGAGTTATTTATCTCCTGGGAAATAGGAGGTAATGAGGTGTGATGGGAAGATGAGTGGGGTGAATGTGAGTCCTCGGATCACGAACCTCAGATGACGCGGTGTTCCTGCAGCAGGGTATACGTGTATTGACGTTCATGTACGTCGGCCTGGCTGTGTGTGCTTCAGGGCCTTCCACAGCTAGGCAGACCTGTGCGTGTGATATTGTATTTTGCGGCTACGAAGCCACAGATCTTAAGCTCTGAAGAAGAGCTTTCAAAACTGATATTATAGCCACTTGCGACATGGGGTGACAGACACGTGCGTGTCAATGTGGCAAGTTCAGTGATGCTCAAGTGTGTTACACATATATAAAGAGTTTACCTATGCCTTAAGGCTTTATACCTGGTGTAAAAATAGACACGTTTAAGAAAAGGCTTTAACTGCGGTACGTCTTGCTCTGTGTGGAGCTTTATTGATGCAAGGGGCCTCTATAAGGTGTCAACCTTATAGAGGGTATTGACACATGAGCAAACACTTTGGATGTTTTATTATGGAGTGCTCGAGGCTCCAAAACTAAGATATTTGTAAAAATAAACTATCCCAAGTGCTTGCTTGTGTATGATGTACTGTATGATGGACTTTAGAAATATCAAGTAAAATCCACAGGGTCAGTCAATTCAGAAATGGTATACAAAGTTTGTTGTTTCAGAATTGTTTATATTTTATAATCAATGCAAAGCATTCTACAACTGTTGTCCATAATGGCCATTATATGCTGAGAGGTGTATGTCTCCCAATGTTCAGTGAGAGGTGTATGTCTCCCAGTGTTCAGTGAGAGGTGTATGTCTCCCAATGTTCAGTGAGAGGTGTATGTCTCCCAGTGTTCAGTGAGAGGTGTATGTCTCCCAGTGTTCAGTGAGAGGTGTATGTCTCCCAGTGTTCAGTGAGAGGTGTATGTCTCCCAATGTTCAGTGAGAGGTGTATGTCTCCCAGTGTTCAGTGAGAGGTGTATGTCTCCCAGTGTTCAGTGAGAGGTGTATGTCTCCCATTGTTCAGTGAGAGGTGTATGCCTCCCACTGTTCAGTGAGAGGTGTATGTCTCCCAGTGTTCAGTGAGAGGTGTATGTCTCCCAGTGTTCAGTGAGAGGTGTATGTCTCCCATTGTTCAGTGAGAGGTGTATGTCTCCCAAACTCGGGAAGAAAAATTTAAATTTCTAAAAATCCCACTGCAAATTATTCCCAGTTTATTAAAAAAGGGGAAAAAGGGTTTTTTTCTAATTTCCCCATGCAAAATTTTGCCCCCCAAGTTTTTTAAAAACTGTACCCATGAATCGGGAATTTCCCCCCTTTAAAATAAAGGTGTATCCTTTTTAACATTTTGAAGTGTAGGGGTTTTAAAATGGGTTTACCCCTGAATAAATTAAGCCCCCAAGGTTTATAAATAAAAGGAGCCCCCCAAAGGTTTGTGAGGGGGTTTTGTTTCAGTTTATAGAATTAGGTTTTTGGAAAGGTTACCCCCCTTTTTTATAAGGGAATTTTCCTAAAACTTATTATCTATTTTCAAAAACCTTCCCCCAGGTTTTATAAAATGGGGTTACCCTCTTATTTGTTTAAAATTATTTTTATTTTCAATGTTTTGGATAAAGGGTAGGTAGTTTTTATTTTTTGGAATATTTTTGGTCTGAGGAGGGTCCAAAAGGCTCCTCAAAACTTTTTTTAACCCCTTAACAAAGCCTTTTGGCTTCCCCATTAAAAAATAAAAAACCTTTTTTGTTCACAAGGTTTAACCGCTAAATAATTTCCCTTTTAAAATTTTCCCAAACGGGTTTTAACGGGGTTTTGGGGAATTCCTTTTCCCCGGGTTTTTTTGAGGGGACAGAAAGGAAATGTTTTTTAAATTTATAGTTTGTTTTAAATTTATGTACTTTTAAAATAACATTTTTTTTAAAAAATTTTTTTTTTTGGAAGAAAATTAATGGTTTTAAAGGGGAAAATCTGAAGCAAAAAATTAAGAAAATTTAATGAAAACCTTTGGGGGATTAAATTTATTTCCATACTTTAGAATTACCGGGAATTATTTAAAATGGAGAGGGAACCCTTAGGGGGTTTTAATTTTTCCTTAAAATGGGGGGGAACAGTTTATAAATTTAAAGAAAAGGCCTTCCCCCTTGTGAATTTTTGGGAAAAAAAGGATTTTCCTAAAATTTTATTTAGGTACAAAGTTTGTAACTTTAATAAATTAGTTAATTATGCCACAAATTTTTGGGGTTATTAAAATTTAAAATAAAAGTTCCAAACCCCACAAAGAAAATTTTTAAAAAACCCCTGCTATTGGGGCCTTTAAAGGATAAATTTTATTTTAAAGGAAAAGGGGTGGACCAGGAAAAAATTTTCCCAAACCTCCGGCCAAACCCCCAAAACTTGGAAACCAAATCTTCAAACACAAAAAATTTTTAAAGGGATTTAAAATTAAAAAATAAAAAATTTAAGTTTTTACTTTGTTTTTAAATTTTTTGGGGGGAAAAAATATCCATTGAATGGAAAATTAAAAGGGAAAAAAATCCTTTGGGCCAAAAAATGTCTACATTTAATTTGGCGGGGAAGTTAGGGACCCCAATTGGAAAATTTAAGGTTTTAACAAAAACTTTTCAAACAAATTTTTTTGCCCCTTTTACGTCCCAAATTTTAATGAAACTTTTTGTAAAAATTTGGGGAAAGGAAAAAAATTTTTTAATTTCTTTTTTTATTCTCTAAAAAGGAAAAGGGGGGGAAAAGGGGGGCTACCAACCTTTTAATTTTCACCCTTTATCTAAAATTTACACGGGGAAAGGTCTAACGGGGCCCTTTTCCCAAAATTAAAAGGGGAAAACCCTTTAAAGTTGCAAACCCCAAGGGCCAACAACAGGGGAAAAGTTTTGGAAAAAAATTTCCTCCGGGTCTGTTAAACCTTAAGGGGCCCTTTCTACCGGCCAAAAGGGGGCTGGAGACAAAAAAAATTTAAAAGTAACCCCCATGGGCTTTTTCGAAAGCCTTTTTGACTAATTTTAATTTTTCAAAATTTGGCGTTTTCCCAAAAGGGGGGGCCTAAAGAAAAAACTTAAAAAATCTTTCAGGGTTTTAAATTTTCCTAAAATTTAAAACACAAATTAATTCCCTTCAAACGGGAAGTAAAATCCCGGGGAAAACCCTGGTTGGTTTCCTGTTCCCCAAGGCCCCAATAAAGCCCCAAAAAAATCTTTGTTCCCTCATCCTTTAATTATCAAACAAGAAAAGGAGGGGTAAAGTTTTTTGTTTTCTTTAAATGTTTTGCCCCTTTTTTCAGGGTTGTCTTCCAATTTTCAAGATTTTTGAAATTTTCCGGGGCCGGGCCTTTTTTCGGGGAAATTTTTCGGTGGGCCCACAAAACCAATTTTTAGGGAAAAATTAAACCCAATGAAAGGCTTTTTTTCCAAAAAAGGGTAAAACATAAAAATTTTAAATCTTATCGGGGAGTGCAAGAAAAAAATTAAAAAACCAAAAAACAAAATTTTAGGAAAAAAGCGTCAAAGGGAGCCGGGGAGTAAAAATCATGTGGAGCCTAAATTTTTCCCCAAATTTATTTTTTTGTTGGAAAAATTCAATGCATCTTTTAAAAAAATGACAAGGTTGGAGGGGTGAAATTTTAAAATAGGAGGAAAAAAACCCCCAGGGTTTCCCACTCCCCCAAAGGCCATTTTTACCATTGAATATTTTGCACGGGAAACCTCCTCCTTTTGGGAAAAAAAGGCAGGGGGGGGGGAAAAATTATATCCCTTTTTTTGGTTTTAAGAGAAAAGAACTTTCCCGGAAAACCTTTTTTTTTCCCTTTGCGGAAGATAAAAAAACCTTCCAAAAAAAATTTTCCCTTTGGGTTTTTTAAACCTTGTATTTTGGGGTGGGGGGGGAAAACCCCTTTGTTTTTAAAATGACCGGGGAAAACACAGAAAAAAAAGACCAAACTTCCACAAAATTTTTAAATTGGAAACCCAAAACTTTTAACAATTTTTAATTTTTAATAAAGGGGGGTTTTATTACGTTTTTAAAAACCCCTAAAAAGTGTCCCAAAGGGGCCGGACTATTAACTTAAAAAGCAAAAATTTAGAAGGGTTTACTGAAAAACCCTCCACCCCCTTCCAACCATTTGGAAAAAAACCCTAAAGTAAATTTTTTAATCGGGGTTTTGGTTCTTTTATGTTAGGGTGCAGAAAAGGAAAAAAAAGTGGTTAATGGGCCCCTATTTAAAAGGCCTTTTTGGTTTTTTGTTGGGCCGGGAGGAGGTTTAGGAAACTTCTGTTAAACTAAGGTTTTTCCCCCGCGCCCAAATGTGGGTATTTTTTCATTTGGAGTAAAAAAATTTAAGTATGGCATAAAAAGGCGGGGTTCCCTTTGCAAAAAAACCCTAAATAATTTTAAGAAAATTTGATTAATAGAGATTTTTGGGGTTTTCCAAAAATTTTTGAAGCCCCCCAAGGTTTGGGGTTTGCCGGGTTTGAAAAAAAACCTTTCAAAGCCCCCAATAAAAAATTTTTAACAGTTTTTAAAAAACGCCAAGGCTTTAAACCCCCTGGGGGGCCCCTACTGTGTTTTTCACCGTTTAACTTATGCTTACAGGGTTTTCGATTTTTTCCCAAAAGGATTTTTCAAAATAATGGGGGGCCCAGGATGTTGATACAGTGTTATCTTAATGTGCCCACTGCCCCCTGGTAAAAAATATTTGCAGTTTTCTCTTGGGGACTTTACACTTTTTCCGCAGTTTTTTGATATTTTGGGAAAGAGTTTTTACACTTTTTCCCAAGCATTTCTGATATCTTCTGGTAAGATGTTGAATAATCTGGGGCCACGGATGTTGATACAGTGTTCTCTTATTGTGCCCACTGCCCATCTCAGACTGTCGTCACATCACAACCTCGTCTTGAGGACCCTCTGTTAATGGCTGGTTTCTGCATTGTACCAGCTATTGTACTCCCAATTGTACTTTAATAAACAGACCCTTTCCCTTTAAACATGGGGTCCCCCAAACATGGGGTTTTTTCCCCCCTTTTGGGTCCCCCTTTTTGGGGACCTCCTGGACATGGGGGGCCCTCCTGTAAAACCCTACATAGGGTCCTGTACACAGAGTCCTCCTGTACATCAGGTGCTCCTGTACACATGGCCCTAATGTACTTGGGGCCCCCCAAGGGCCCTTCTCAGGGCATTGGGGCCCTGACAAAAGGGGTTTCCCTTTGTCATGGGGTCCTCCTGTACATGGAGTCCTGTACACAGGGCCCTGCCATACATGGTACCCTCCTGTACATGGGGTCCTGTACATGGGGGCTCCTGTACATGGGATCCTCTACACAGGGTCCTCCTGTACACAGGGTCCTGTACACAAAGTCCTCTTCAGAGGGTCATCCTGTACACAGTCCTGTACACAGTGTCCTGTACAAAGGTCCTCATGTACACAGGGTCCTGTACACAGTCCTTCTGTGTACAGGTCCTGTACACAGGATCCTGTACACAGGGTCCTGCACACAGTCCTGTAGACAGCCCTGTACACAGGGTCCTGTGGGAATCTGGTCCCGGGTCCTGCCACAGTCCTGTAGCAGCCCGGTACGGGGTCCTGTGGACGTTTTGGGACACAGGGTCCTATACACAGTCCTGTACACAGGGTCCTGTAGACAGTCCTGTACACAGGGTCCCAACCGGGGGTCCGGGGGGGCACCCCCTTTTGGTAAAAGGGCCCTGTGGGGCACCCTGTCAGGGCCCGGGTGGTCCTGCAAAAGGGGCCCTGTACACACCCCTGTTCCCGGGTCCTGTACACAGTCCTGTACACAGAGTCCGGTAAGGGCCCTTTTACACAGTCCAGGACGAAAAAAGGGGCATGATAACGAAGGGGGAAATCCGGGGCGTGGAATAGATAAGAGGGAAAGAGACGGGAAAATGCAGAGATGGGACCAGCAAAAAGGGGTCAGGTTTGGGGAAGTTAAAGACCCCATCACGGGGATGTTGGGGAAAGTTTTTTTATCATAGAGTCTTTGGAAGGGGTAAAAACCCCAGCAAAGTGATGGTGGAGGCAGGAATCCCATAGTTTAAAGCCCAAGTAGATGAAGCCTTGGGAAAGGAGGGGGGAGGACCTGTAGCGGTCGGTGAAGGGGCCCCAGGTCAAGAGCGGTTTCGCCCCCCTCCCTTAAAATTTAGTGAGGCAACCTGTACACGGGGGTCCTCCTGTCCACAGGGTCCTCTTTCGGGCCTTTTTCCCTGTCCCACGGGGGTCCCCCTGACGGGGTTTGGGGTCCTTCCCAACGGGGTCCTCCCCGGGTTTTTTACGGGGGTCCTTTACACGGGGTGTTTTGAACCCCAGGGTCCCCCAAGGGGTTTTGAAAAGGGTCCTCTTGTACACAGGGTCCTCCGGGCCACGGGGTCCTTTTGCCCCGGGGTCCTCCCACACAGGGTCCTCCGTTCCCCACAGGGTCCTCCTGTACACAGGGGGGTCCCCCCCACAGGTCCCCCGGGCCCTGGGGTCCCCCTGTACTTTTAGGGGGTCCTCCTTTTTAACAGGGTCCTCTGATGGGGTCCCCAAACACAGGTCCTCCTTACACGGTCCCCCTGTCACCCAGGGCCCTTTCCTGTAAAAGGGTCCCCCCAAAAAAGGGACCTTTTAACCCCGGTTTCCCCATGTTTTTCCCCTTTTCTTCTGTCATGCATGAGGAATGATAACTTGAAAAAATTTCCCGTAAAAAACCAAAATTTCCCAAATAACCACCCCCATAAAACCGGACCCAAATTAGTACAAAAAAACTAATTTCCCCAGACGAAAGTGTCTTGAATCTTCACAAATGGCTTTTTCCCAAACAATTGCCTAAACCCTTTTCCATCCCCACCCCAAATGGGTGCAGTAATCCGGGAAAAGCCCCCAGATTTTAAAAATTTCCCCTTTAAAGGGGTATAAAGTTAGGATGGGAGCCCCTTTGGGGTGGGGTCGCCCCAAATTTTACCAATCTTAGTAACCCAAATTCAGGGAAGAAAATTTCAGTGTTGTTCTGACCGTCAGTGAGGTGGGTTTGGTTTTTCAGTCCTTCTACCCTTACTTTTACCGGTTTAAAACCCTTTTAAAACCCCTGCATCACCCAAGAATTGGGGTGTCCCCTTTAGGGTTTTGCGCCCCCCTCATAAATAACTCAATTAGGGAAAATTTATTGTTTTCTTTGGGGGTTGTCTTGATGTAAAAGGGCTTGACCCCGGGGAACGGGATTTTACACCCTTTGGGATAAAAACCAGGGTCCCCTATCCACAACAGATGAAAACCCCTGTGGTTTGGCCTTCCCAGGAAATGGGGGGGGGTGTTAATTTAAAAAGCGCAAAACCCAGTGGGGGCTTACTAAACCCCAGGGGAATAGGGGAAATTTAAATTTTTAACCCAAGGGAAAAAGGGCACCCAATTTCCCCTGGATAAAAAAGCTCTGCAATCCCCCCAAAAACCCAAGTAATTTAAAGTAATTCGAATTTTGTAAATAAAACCCCCCATCCCGATTTAAGGCTTCCAGATTAAATATATAATAATGTTATTTGATTTTTTTCCAAAAAAAAAAGGTTTTAATTTAAAAACTTAAAAACATATTTAAAAAAACATTATAATGTGTGGTTTAAAAAATATTAAAAAAAAAAACTTTTAAATGTGGGGTTTTTATATATTATAAAACATTATAATGTGTGGTTTATATATTATAAAACATTATAATGTGTGGTTTATATATTATAAAACATTATAATGTGTGGTTTATATATTATAAAACATTATAATGTGTGGTTTATATATTATAAAACATTATAATGTGTGGTTTATATATTATAAAACATTATAAATTGGTTTTAATTTTATAAAACATTTTAATTAAAAAAATTTTTTTGGTTTATATTTTAAAAAATTATTTTAAATTAAAAAATTAATGTGTGGTTTAATAAAAAATAAAAACTTTAAAAAATTATAATTTTGGGGTTTAATTAAAAACATTAATTATAATGTGTGGTTTACACACAAAACATTAATTACAAATGGAACAGTACACTTAAACATATATTATTCTTTTACATAATTTTTGTCGGGAAAAAAATATAAGCGGGGTTTGAAATTTAAAAGTTTATTGGGGTAGATGTACACATAATTATAGTTATTATCAATATGTGTAATTAACCACAGTAGGCATTACTTTATTGTTGTAATTTATACTTTGGTTAATATTTTGGTGATTGCTGGAGTAACTGCGGGAGTAACTGCCAGATTAACTGCGGGAGTAATGGCGGGGTGACTGGGAAAAGGGGCCGGAGAAACTGGGGGAGTACAGGGAGAAATGGGGGATCGGGCCGGGCGGCCGGAGTAATCGGGAGAACCCGGGGGGTAACTGCCAGATTAATTTGGCGGGTAAGGGCCCGGAGTAGTTGGGGAAGGGGAATTTTTGGGCGGAGTAACTGCGGGGGGGTAAACCGGGAAAGATGAAACCGGAGTAGGCCCCGGAGAAACACCCGGGGTAGGCGAGTAACCGGTAAGGACCGGGGGCCGGAGAAATTTTTTTAAAGAAAAGGAAAAATTGGGTTTATATGGGTACATATGGGACAATTTGGGACAGTGAAAATTCCCTGGGATAAATTGGCTTTTTTAAAATCTATATTTGTACAAGTACGGGATTAAATCCGACTTACAACCAAGGCTTGGTTTCAACCAAATTTGTAAGTCAAAAAGGGGCAAGTAAATTTTACTACGGGAATATAAACATCACTTTTTTTGAAAGTTTTTTTTATTTTATTTTGATTTTCATTTTTTATTTTTAGGGCTGTTAGAAATTGTAATCTGAAAGGTTTGGGAAAAAAACACTGTACAACAAAAAATTTTTTATTTCCTAAAAATTTTGGAAACAAAACATGGTCGTAAGCCCCAGTGGTCGTTTTTGGCCCCAGGTTGTGGTCGGAGGGGTAGGTGTACTTTTTAAAGTCATGACAAGATATCAAAACATTAACAACATAAAAGCAGATAATAAAAAATTTTAAAAAAGAACCCCAATGGAAATAAGTCAGTCTGACTTTTTTGGGTTATTCTAAGTTCTCTCACACACACACACACACACACACACACACACACACACACACACACACACACACACACACACACACACACACACACACACACACACACACACACACACACACACACACACACACACACACACACACACACACACACACACACACACACACACACACACACACACACACACACACACACACACACAAAAAAAAAAAAAAAAAAAAAAAAAAAAAAAAAAAAAATATTAGGAAAAAAAGGGAGGAAAAGGGGGGAAGGGAAGATAGAAAGAGCTTGGTAAGAAAATGGGGGGCGGAAAAAAAGGTGCAGGAAGGGGGAAGTAAAAGGGTCTTAGAGCAAAGGCTGGGAACAGTGCTTAGAAGAAAAAGCAAAGCCGGGAAACAGATTAGAGAGATAAATGAAAATTCAGATGTGACATCGGGAAAATTTTGGTCAGGCGAGAAAAGGGGGAGGGTGGCAAAAAGGGACATGCCGACCCGAAGGGCCCCCATCACCCCCCGGGGGGCCCGGGGAAAAGGCGAGGCACACTGAGACCCAAGCGACAGGTCTGAAGACAAGGGTGGAAATTCAAAGTAAAAGGGAAACCCAAGGGGGATGGAAAAAGAAACCCAAGGGAAACACCCCCGGACCGAAGGCCTATTAGCCCCTTGGGGGGGAAAAAGGAGATGAGACCCCGTAAAGGGAGGTCCGAAGACAATGAAGGTTTTTTTTAAGAGAGATTTAACAGCCAACTGCAGTGGGGGACAGCGGGCCCGGGAAAGACAGTCCACTGAGAATAGAAGTTTCAGTTTGACGGGGATGAAGGAAAGAACTTTCAAGGGGAAGGAAAAAAAAATGCCCAGGGGGAAGCAGATGGAACTCAGTGGGAGGGGGAAAGGGGGAAAGGGGCCCCAGTTTTTTGTCCCCCGGGCCCCAAAAAAACCCAAAAGGGGCCCAAAACTTTAAAGGAAATAAAACAGGAGGAAAAAAAATGTTTAAAGGGGCATCAAAAAAAACAATGGGGGAGGGCACCAGAAAAAAGGTGACAAATTTTCAGGGGGGTTGGGGGGTTTTTAGAGGGGAAGGAAACGGCCTGTCAGGGAATTTCAAGGAAAAATTTGCCCCGAATAAAGGTTCCCTCCCAAGAAAGCAAGCGAGGGACAAAGGGGGGTTTCCGGGAATATAAACCACAGAACAAAAGAAAAAAGGGGATACACTAAAAGGGAAGGAGGGCATGGGGGGGAAACGAGAAGCAATAAAAATGAGCAGGACTAACCCCAGGGGGAAAGGGCCCAAACACCCCCACAGAATCTCCCCCCCAAAGGGTTTACCGCAACTTTCCCCAACCAACTGGGAAACCTTAAAAACCCCATTTCCAAATTTTCCTTTTCCCCCAAACCCCCTTATCACAAACCCCCCCAACAGCTGTCCCTTATGGGCATTCTGACCCCCCCCCCAAAACAACACATACCCCACCTACCCCCACAGCCCCATAAGGCCCCCCCCAAAGGGGCTCTCCCTCCCCCCAAACCCCCAAAATACTTGCATAACCACAATGATAGAAAAAAAACCTAAAAGGGTTTTGGGAAAAAGGGGATGGGAAATAAATAAAAATAGGAGGGAATGAAAAATCAGTGAAAAAACCCCCCGACATCATAGCAGTCACAGAAACAAAACTCGCTGGGGACAATAAAAGACACAACCTTTCCCCCAGGATATCAGATCCTGAGGAAAGATAAAAAGGAGTAGAGGGGAGGGAGGGGTTGCACTGCTCAAAAAACACCAATGGGGATTTTTAGGGAAAAGGAAGGGCATGGGGAATTTATTGGAGAAAGAGACTTTACAGGGAAAAATTCTTAGTCCGGGGGAACAAAAGTAATCATTGGGGGATGTATAACCCCCCACCCGAACTGAGGGGGCCAAGAGAAGGGTCAAGAAAACAACAGGGTGATGGTGGGCACACTGGCTGGGGGGGCAAAGAAGAGCTCACTCGAGCAGGGAAAATTTCTGGTAATTGGGGGGGATTTCAACCCGGGAGATCGAAAAGGGAAAAACCCGGAGCCCCCTGGGGGGGCCCAAACATGGAACCCAAAATGTTGGGTTGGTATTTAAACCCCATGCATTTAACATGTCAGGGACACAACCAAAAGAGGGGGAGGATGAGCCAGCAAAACTGGATCTTGTGTTCCCCCCTGAGCAGTTCAGACATCGGGGACATCATTTCGGGTTGGGCTGCGATCCTTTTTGGTTCTGAGTTTTGACCCATATAGGAGTTACAAGTGGGGAAAAGGGAACGGGGAAATGAAGGGGAAACCAAACCCATAAAAGGGGGGCTAAAAGGTTGGGGAAACCCTGCAGGAAGGGTTCCCGTGGGACAGAGAAATGGTAGGAAAATCGTAAACAGGATGATGGGTTGGGGAACAAAATGCAAAGGGGGCAGAGGGAAAATTTTGTTCCCAAAAGGGGAACAGGAAAAAATAGGAAGACCAAAAAAGGTCCCGTTTCACCCAAGGGGGTAGGAGGCAAAACTAAGTGCAACAGAGAATGGAAAGGTTTCAGGAGGCTGGGGGCCCAGGAAAACAAGGGTTGTTTGAAGAGCCAAAAAACGGATGCAAAAATGGGGGGGGAAAGGACGATGAAAAAAGAATAGCATCGAAGTCAAATCTGACCCAAACTGCTGTATGGGCCCCATTGGGGGGAAGACAACAGTCGGGGGGAGGGTGATAAAGGGTGAGGAAAGAAATTTTGGGGAACTCACAAGAAACGATCAAAAGGTTTTGGGGGCTCCCCAAAAGGGTTTAAGGGAAAATTTTACAGAGAAAGGGGAAAGGGCTCTGGGGGGCAGACCAGATGGGGACACCAACAAAAAAAAAACACCAACAAGTGTTGGACTAATTTTACAAAATGGGGGGAGGTGAAGAAACTGTTTAAAAAACATCGAACACTCAAAGGCAAAAAGGACCGGGCAACATTCTCCATGGGGCCTTAGGGGAGGGGGGCAGATATGTTGTCGACCAATTTCCCCAATCTTAACACATCCCCGGGGAAAATGGGCAACTCCCGAGGGATGGAAGGACGGCTTGGGTTTCCCCTTTTCAAAAAAAAGGAAAAAGGCACTAAAATATGGGGGTGTTTTGACGGGATAGTATGCAAAAAATTTTGGGGAAAATTATCAAAGGGGGTGGTGGAGCACCGGGGCGGAACAGGAGTATAAATGCCCCGGAACCCACCGGAAGGCAAAACCTTTTGTCACAAACCTTCTTGGGGTTTTTGTAAAAAACAAAATAAGACAAGAAGAGAGGGGTGGGTTGATTTATCTTCTTGGACCCGCAAGAAAGGGTTTTGACACAGTTCCTCACAAGAAAATTAGTGCAGAAAGCTAGAGCATCAGGGGGAATCGGGGAAAGGGGACTGCAATGGATCGAGAATACCTGACAGGGGGGCCAACAGGGCATGGTCGAAGATGTATACCCCGTGGGCACCCGTAGGGCCCGGGTCCCCAGGGGTCGGTCCCAGGACCAGTGCTATTTTTTGGGATATGTGAACGAAAATGACGGAAGGGTTAGACTCAAATGTCCCCGTTTGCAGATGATGAAGTTAATAGGAGAATTTCGTGAGGGCCAAACCCCGGACTTTAAAGGGGGTTTTTCAGACTGGAAGCTGGTCCAGCAAATGGCTTCTCAATTTAATCCTGCCAAATGCAAAATCATGAAAAATAGGGGGAAGGGGAAAGAAGACCACAGGCCCGGGGTATAGGCCCGGTGGGCGACTGCAAACCCACTAAGGGAAAATCTTGGGGGGGAAATATAACACCGAGCATGTTACATCAATCAGATAATGCTGCAGCATAGGGCGCCTGGCAAAACCCGAGGGAAAAATTTTTTTTAACCCTTTTTTTTGGGAATCATTTAAGACACTGTAAACCCTGGTATTTTGGGGGCCCCTACTGGGTATGCACCCTGTTTTGGGAAACCCGCCCGATAAAGCCGTCAAGAAACTAAAAAAGTCAAAAGGGTTTTCAAAAAAAAGGGTTGGGTTTCCCGGAGGCCGGGGGAAAGTCCGGGAAAAAAGATTGAGAAATCGGGCCCGGAACTGGAGGGCAGGAGGGGCAGGGGACATGATAACGACAATAAAAAACTTGGGGAAAAGACAAGGTGGAAAAGGACAGGGTGTTCCCCGGGGGGGACAAGAAAAAACCCAAGGAAAAAGCCCCAAAAATTGGGAAGTTGAAGACCTAAATTTGGAGGGTCCAGAAAAGATAGTAGGGGAAATGTTTTCTTTCCCAAATGGGAAAAGGGTTTGGGGGAAAGGGGGGAAATGGGGGATTAACCCTTGGAAAATGGAAAAAAAAAAAAGTTAAGGGTGGGGCCCCGAAAAAAAATACAAAAGGTTTTAAAGGGCCAGAGGGTTTTGGGAAAAAAGCCCCCATGGAGGCGGGGAGGGGGAAGAAAAAAGGGGTCTAAAAAAGTTAAAAAAACAAACCCCGGTTGAAAGGAAAAGCTGAGGGGAAAAAACCCAAAAGGAGGCCCTTTTGGAGGTTTTTAAAACCTTGGGGGGGAAAACCCAAAAAAAATAAAAGGGGGAGGGTTTTAAAAAAAAATAGGAAAAATTTAAAAAAACACACACACACACACACACACACACACACACACACACCACACACACACACACACACACACAAAAAGAGCCATGTAAACCTAAAATAAAAATTAATAAAATCTGGTATATAGAAACCCATGTTAGGTGAATATATCCAAAATTATGTCAATTTTTTTCCCCTGATTTACCCACATGTCCACTAAAACCCCGGATTTCTTCCCACTAGTCCAGTAAAAATCCAGGTCCTACTTACTGCTGGGGAACAGTGACAGGGGAAATGTCTAAAGGGGAAAAATCCCCCTTTTTCCCCCTGTTTTTAGGGTCCAACTCTAAACATGGGGGGAGCCAGTGCAATAACAATTGAGCTAAAATAAGGTGGGGGTTTTTAAATTTAAATTTATTTTTGGGACCTTTAAAAAACATAAGTACAATTTTTATAAATAGTATAAATTGTACAAGATTGATATACAATACAAACAGAATAAAAAATTTTGGGTGCACATAAAAAATCTGGGGATATTGTAGTTTTGCCATCCAGTCTTTATCAATACAGATTCTAGGGAAAAATTTGAAAGGTAGGTTCTGAAAGCATTTAAAAAAGTTTTAAGGAGGGTAGTAGGGCCCAAATTAGAGAAGAGGAAAAAGGGAAATTTTTCCCCCTTAAAAATAGGCCTTAGACAAGGGTGTGGATGTCCCCCGTGGTTGTTTTAATAATATTTATAAAAATGGGTTTTTAAGAGAAGTAAATCGAGGGGCTTTGGGAAGAGGCGTTGAGTTAAAAAATAAAGAATCCCCACACAAAGTGGGAGGGCCAGCTTTCCCCGATGACCCCTGTGCTCTTGGGGGATTCTGAAGAAAAAGTTCAAAATTGGGGGATGAATTTGGTAGGTTGAAAGAAGAAAATTAAAGGGGAATACAGGAAAGAAATAAGGTTTGAGGATAAAAAATTAAATGATGAAAGATTGAATATCAGATTGGAGGGGGGGAGTATGGAGGGGGGTAAGGGTTTTTAGATATTTGGGGGGTGGATGTCAGGGTGGGGCTATGAAGGGTGAAAGGGGAATCATAGGGTTTATGAGGGGGAAAAAAGTGAGGGTACTTAGGAGTCTGTGGAGACAAAGAAATTTGTCCTTGGGGGAAAAAGGGGGAAAATAGAGAGGGATAGTTTTTCCAACCTTTTTTATGGGTGTGAAGCATGGGGGATGAATGTTTCCCGGAGGGGAAGGCTGGAGGCAGTGGAAGATTACAAGGGAGGCAATGTGGTGAATATAAGCAGAGGGGGAAATTAGTTTGGGAAATTAGGAGGGGTGGGATTACCAAAAAATTTGGTCCAAAGGGGTGAGGAAGGGTTTTTGAAGGGGGTTTTGGGGGTGTGGGAGAATGGGGAAAAAAGAATGACTTCAAAGTGTAAAAGTCTGATGGAAGGGGCCCGGGGGAAAAGGGTCTTCCAAAAAAAGGTTGGAAGGGGGGGGTAAAAGGGGTTTTTTTGGGAGGGGGGGTTGGATTCCCGCAGGCATGTGGGCGTGTTTGATAGGAGGAATGGAGACAAATGGTTTTTAATACTTACGGTTTTTGGGGGAGCAAATAAATTTTTAAGGGGTTTCAGGAAAGGGGGGACTTAGGGCCGGAGATGGGGAAGTACAATCCTGCACTCAAAAGGGGGGGGTGGTTTGTTGCAGTTTTTAAAAATGTAATTAAAAACACCCTTCTGGCAAGACTGAAAAGGGGAATGATGGTGAAAGTTTTTTTTTTTGCCACCTCCTTGGGGGAATGGGCCCGTGATTTAAAAATAAAATAATAATAATAATAATAAAATTTTAAAGTAGAATTTTATACAAAAAATCAAAAAAATCAGTCCCCCAATTTTTTGGGTTGGGTGTGGGGAGCACCCGTGGTTTTAGTCCTACCCCGACTATTGTGCTTTTTTAAACCCAAAAACCCGGGGTTGAGGGACTGATTACTTTATCTTTTTTATACTTTTCAGAACGAGGTTTTGAAGGGGCCCGCCCATGTATTTTTTCCCCTGGCAAAACCTTTTTAAAAACGGGTAATATGGCAGTTGGCCCTTTTTCGTGATGGGTGCAGCTTTAAACTGACACTATTCAATATTATTCTGAACTTGCTTTCTGTAAACCTTTAAAATTCCTTCCCGACTGATGGGCAGGCTCCCGGGGTCTTTAAATAAGGGGGCCCCGGGGAAATACAAAACTTCACTTTTACATGCTGTTTTGGGGATGGGGGGAACTTTTGGGGATTCAGGGAAAATGGCAAAATTTTGGGCTTTAGTCCTTGGAAAGGGGGGAAGACAGTGCCCCAAAACTGAAGGAGAATGTTAATGTTGCAGTTTAATAACTTTAGTGTAAAGCACCTCTGGCAAGACAGTGATGGAGGAATGATGGGAAAAATTTTTCTTTTTGGGGCCCCCTTACCTTGGGAAATTGGCCCATTTTTAATAATAAGAAAAATATTCCCCCATTCATTTTTTTAAAATTTTGTGCTTTAGGGTGGGTTGGTTTGGATGTTTTGGGTTTCAAATTTCAGGCATTTTACACTTTTTCATATAAACCTTGATAAGTTTAGGGAAACATTTATGTATATTTGTTCAGATGGTTATGTATTGGAAAGGTTTAATTAAAATTGAAAATTTATGCATAGATTGGTTTTTTTTTGGGGGGAAAGGAAAGGGGGGGGAAGGGGTTTTTTCATAGTTTAGTAAATGATTGATTTTTTCTTTTTTTGGGAAAAGTTTTTTTAATCTTCATTTAAAAGTGCCCCGTAAACCCAAGTTTCAGCTGAATTTCCCTTCCCGGAGCTAGGCCTAAACGGAAAAAACCAGGGGAAAAAATTGTAAATAATGTAAAGACAATTAATCTGTTCCCGACCCCAAAAAAAATTCAACAAAAAAAACATTTTTAAAAATAAAAATAGTTTTACCTTAAAAACAGATTCCGAACCTTTTGGCCCCTTGTCCCGGCCTCCCGGGAAACGGGCCCCCTCAAACCCCGGCTTTTCCACCCCCCAAAAAAAGGGATTTGGGAACCCCGGGTGGTCAGGAACCGACTTTAGGTGTTTTTCCCGTCTATATTAAATAAATTTACTTAGCATTTGAAAAGGGGGCCCCCATCTGGAAAATAAAAAGGGAGAGAGGACATTTTTTGGAATCCTACCTTTTATTACCTTTTTAAAGAGTTTAGGGGTTTATCTACTTTAATTTTGGGCCCTGGCCCCTTGTCTGGTGTTTGCCTGGTCAACCAGGCTGTTGCTCTTAAACCCGCCGCCACCCCATATCCATCACAGCCTGGTTGATCTGGGAACCGGTAAAAATACTTTCCCCGTTTCCTCTTGAAGGGTTTACCTTGTTCCAGCAGTGTTTTTATATCTTCTGGTAAGATGTTGAAGAGGGCTGGGACCCGGGTGTTGATCAGTGTTCCCAAATTTTCCCCAGCACCCCCCCCCCTCCCCTGGGTTTTTTTAAATTTCCCCCAAATCTCCCCCTCCAGTATGTTGTTATGGCCCTTTTGCAGATTTGGGGAAAACCCTCGAGTACCCTTCCCGGTAGTTTTATATTTTCATGGACCCCCCCTTCTTTTCCCGGGGGGCCCAGTTAGCCCAAAAATTTTAAGAATTTTTGAAATTCTGGAAAAAAATTTGGGGTTTTTTTTAAAATGGTGTTAATTTTCCCCGGGTTCCAAAAAAATTTCTTTTTTAAAACAAAATGGGGGTAGGAGGGGGAAGGGGATTTTAAAAGGGGAACCTTCCTTGGGTTTAGGAAAAAGTTTTGGGTTTTTTTTCCCCTGGCCCCCAAAATTAAATTTCTTTTGGGGTTTTTTTCCGTTTCCCCTTTTATTCCTTTTAAAATTTAGTGAAAAAAACCCTCTTTGAGGGTTTTTTGGGGTTTATTAAAATTTTCCTTTTCCTTTTTTTTGGAGGTTCTTCAATTTTTTTCCCCCTTCCCCCAAACCGCTGGAATTATCACGCCCCAGGGGTTTAAAAACCCCCCCCCTTTTTCCACTCCCCCCCACTAAAACCCCAAAATTTAAAGTGGTTTCCCGGCTTTTTCAGGGTTCCTCTAAACCCCAAAAACCCTTTTTTACTTTTTTTGGGCCCCTTTTTTCAAAGAGATTCAAAAACCTTCTTGTTTTAATTCCTTGGGGTTTCCTTTAGGAATTAAAAGGAAAACCTTTTGAGAGGAGTTTTTTTGGGGGAAATTTAAAAAACCTTTAAAAAGGTTTTCGTTTTTAAGTTGGAAAATCTTCCTGGTGAGGAGAGGGGAAAAAAACTTTACCTTTAACCTTCCCCATAAATGTTTGCCCTTTTTTTGGGGGTTGTCTCACCCAGGGGGCATTTTCCAAAAACCCTTTTTTTAAAATTTTCCTTGGGGGAAATCAAATTTTCCGTTTTGTTTATCTTCCAATTTTCCCCCCCCACTAATTTTATCCCTTAAAATTTTTCCCCAAGCCAGCGATGAACACTAAAAAAGGTTTTTTTGCTCCCAAAACCATGTGTTTGTTTTTGGTTTGTCCCGGGGTTTTTTATAATTATCCTGCCCCCTTCATTTTTTGAAAGGTTTTTAAAATTAAAAGTTAAAGGTTTGGGCCTTTTTCCCTTTTAAATTTTCCCGAAATTTTTAAGGGTTTGGGGGTCCAACTCCCTCCCCTGCCAAAAACTATGGTTTCCACTTCCCCCTTTTAAACCTCAAAATTTCACCTTTTCCTTAAACCTTTCAAAAAAATCTAGGAAACTTTTTTTGTGCTTTTAATTTTCTTTGCACTTTTTTTTTATAAAATAAGAGCCCCCCTTTTCCCTAATTCCTTTTTTCAAAACCAAATTTAATTTTGGGCAGTTTTATTTCTTTTTCCAAATATAGGGATTTGGGTTAATTGGGTTTTTTGTTAGTTGGATCGGGGAACCGCCCAAATTTTATTAAAAATTTTTCTTTATTTTTTTCCCTTTGGGGGGGTTTGGGGAACCCCGGCTTTAGCCCTTTTGGTTTTCCCCCATTTTCCGAAAAGTAAAAAAAAGTAAAAACCCCAAATTCCTGTTCAGTTTGTGGGTGGTTTAAAAAAGGGAGGAGCCCCCTTAGGCCGAGGAAAGAAGCCCCTCGGGGGTTTTTTTCTTTGTCCCCGGGGAAAAATAATAATGGGGAAAACGCAAGGCCGTGGCCTGCATCGGGGCCCCGGATTTTTGATTTTCGCCCCGGGGCAGGGTTTTGATTTGGGGGAGGAAGGGAAGGGATTTTTTTTCCCGGTTGGAAATTTTTGGGAAGGGGGAGAGAGGAAATTTAAAGGGGGAGATAAAAGGAAAGTGCCCAACCCCTTTTTCCCGGTTTAAAAGTGCCTTAAAAGTTTATTTTTATTTTAGGGGTATAAGGCTCCCTTTGAGTTTTTCCCCTTTTTAAAATTTAACGGGTATAATTTGGTTTTTTGGCTCCCCGGAATTGGGAAAATTTTGGGTTTTTTTGCTTTTTGCGATTTACCTCGGGTTTTAGCCCAATGTTCGCAAAGGGGAAAAAATTAAATTTTTTTTGGTTTAAAGGGGTTAATAAAGCAAGGGGGTACAAAAGGTTTTGGGGCCAATTATTAAATGCTTAAATTTTTCCTTGGAAAACCAAAATTTTTCCTAATTCCCGGGGGGAAAGATTTTTTTTCATATACATTTTAAAGTTTCTTGGGGGTAAAAATTTCCTTTTTCCCTTCCCAATGCTCAATTTTTCAAAAGGGTTTGAGGTAAACATTTCGGGCCCCGCC